>NC_064849.1:40933683-41123683 GCF_024139225.1 Suncus etruscus | reverse complement strand
TTGTCTAATTTGCATTCATCAAAAGCCTGCTTGGATTGGCTGAGTTAGAGAGGCGTTCCGAGCAGCCTTGCAGTGATTGGTGCAGGATTGAGTTGGAAAATTCGTTTTGTGGCAAGATTCAGACAATTTTCCTTTAGCGGCATATTGAAACATTTTTCGGGATATAGTTGGCGTATAAGATGACCCCAGATTTTCGGTTGACTTTTTTTTTTTTTTTTTGGTTTTTCTGGCCACACCCGTTTGATGCTCAGGGGTTACTCCTGGCTAAGCACTCAGAAATTGCCCCTGGCTTGGGGGGACCATATGGGATGCGAGGGGATCGAACCATGGTCCTTCCTTGGCTAGTGCTTGTAAGACAGACACCTTACCTCTAGCGCCACCTCGATGGCCCTGGTTGACTTTTTTTTGTTTCAAAAGTCGTCTTTTACACCGGGAAATACATACCTTTGATTTCCATCCCACAGTGGCAAACAACAGGAAAACAAATAAGCACTCCAGGCTTTAAGTTTGTCTAAGCATCCCTGAGTTAGTGCCCTGACTCTTTATTTGATATCATATGCTCCCCACCCTTGTTTTCAACACATAAGAATTTTTCAAGGTGCCAAAAACATTGAGAAGTTAGTAAGCAAATCAAAATTCAATTACAGCAGGGATCAGGATATTTCACATAGTCAATCAGTTGGCATCCTCAATAGAATTTTTTTTTAACCTGATTGATTGGTTAGTTGGTTGGTTTTGGGGTCACACCTAGCAGCACTCAGGGGTTACTCTTGGCTCTGCACTCAGAAAACACCCCTGGCAGGTTGGGGGACCATATGGGATGCTGGGAATTGAACTGGCTCCCTCCCAGGTTGGCCACATGCAAGGCAAACTCCCTACCACTGTGCTATCTCTCTGGCCCAATAGGGTTTCTTATTCAGGTTGGCCCCTATATCTAAGAAATCCTAAACTATTGGGCTATTCCCCAGGACAAAAGCAAGTTGGATTTTATAGTACTAACAGGCAGAAAAACATGTGCCCAGAAAAGAATAGAATGTAAATAGCAATGAGAAAAGCACCCAGCGACTATCTTATCTTGAAGTTATAATTAGGGAGACATTTTCTCACACTACTGTATTTTTGTTGCTATAAAATATGATTTGCTTTTCAATTCTCATTTTCAATATTTGGGGAGTTTTTTTTCTTTTTTTAATTATCTTTATTTAAACACCGTGACTACAAATATGATTGTAGTTGTATGATTACAGTCATATAAAGAACACCCCCTTCACCAGTACAAGATTACCACCACCAATTTCCCAGATCTCCCTCCTCCCCACCCCATCCACACCTGTACTCGAGACAGGCTTTCTATTTCCCTCATTCATTTTCATTGTTATGATAGTTTTTAATGTAGTTGTTGCTCTAACTGCACTCATCACTCTATGTAGTGAGCTTCATGTCATGAGCTGCACCTACATGGGTAAATGGGGGGAAATAATGGTTGGAACTGAGGCAGTAAAAGATTAGAAATGAGCTTTGTAGGGCAGTATCAAGGTCACAATACAAGATTAATATTATGCATATATAAACTATATGCATATAATACTATCAATATATATTGTACGCGTGGGGGCACTAGCCTCCACATGGTTTTGGAAATGGAGACCAAGGAGAAAAAAATTCCAGTGACTGTCCCAACATAAACCAGTGCTGCAAAGGCCCACTCTCCTCCCAAAGCGCATTCCGACTAGTGTAGGGAGAGGTAGGAGGAAAGCCTGATGACCCCATAGAGTCCACCTGGACCGGCAACCAGAAAAGGCCTGGAGTTCAGAGGAGAAAGAGGGAGAAGGCTGGGGGCCTGCCAAGCCTCCCAGCACTCCCCAGCTAGGGAGAAGGCCTCGAGCATGGGGCCTCCCCAAACCCCATACCTGGCAAGCGCTGGCCTCCAGAATCAAAGGGGAAACCAGAAGCCAGATATCTGCCTGCCCTCCTCCCCATGCACCTCCCCCCTGGAGTATAGAGGGAGGGTGGAAGCCTGAGGACCCCTAAAAGTCCACCTGAACCCACTTCTGGCCATCTGATTCGCACCCAGGGAAGGCCTGGGGTTCAAGAGAGAAAGAGGGGGATGGCTGGGGGCCTGCCATGCCTCCCTGCACTTGGGGAGTTTTTTTTAAAGAACTAGCACATTTAATTTTTCTTGGGGCCAGAAGGATAGTACAATAGGTAGGGCATTAGCCTTGAATGCAATGGACCGAGTTTGAGCCCCAGGAGTAATCTCTGAGTATAGAACCAGAACTAATCCCTGAGTCCTGCTAGGTGTGACCCAAAAACAACAACAAAAATTAATATTTTCTTAATTTGTTATTTCCTTTGGGGGTTTAATTTTTTTCAACTTTCCTTGTTCATCACTGTGTGATAATCATTAATTATCATTAACCATGTGTGGTCCTCACTGATTTTGGTTGCCATGCTCAACAGTTGTAGGGTACCAGGATCACTTATGTAACATGCAGCAGCACAGTCTGACACCATAGTTATGCTAAACATGCATAGCTATGTGGGGGATCAAACTCACAATCTATTACCTTCAAGTCAAGCACTATTATTCTCATGCTATAGGTATAGATCCTTGGGAGATCTATATTTATCCTGTAGGCACAATTCAATTAGTCTCTGTAATAAAAATGATCATAATCAGAAAGACAGAAGTCTTATTAGGGATCCAGTATTCATCCCACTTATATTCCCCATTTTGCACAGGCTTTCAATCACACACACACACACACACACACACATACACACAAAATATCACATTAAAAAAACGAAAGCTGTAGAGGCAGGATGATAGTACAGTAAGTAGGGCATTTGCCTTGCACATGGACAACCCAGATTTGATTTCCAGCATCTCATATAATGCCCTAAGCCCAGCCAGGAAGAATTTCTGAGTATAGATGCAGGAATAACCACAGCATTTCCAGGTGTGGTCCAAAACCATAAATAAATAAATAAATAAATAAATAAATAAATAAATAAATAAATAAATAAATAGAAATTTTAAATGAACACATTATATTTCAAGGCAATTATTTTAAGAGGAAAAGTATAAATGCAAATACTTAGCAAGCATATTTGCACAACCATTGTTTCTTGGTGTTACCCATTAACCAGAACATCTCTGTGATATTTATTATGTTCTAGTAGATGGCAGTTCCCTGACAACCAAAACCAGTAACCTTCCCATGTCAAAACATATGACCACTTGAGCTTCTCTACTCCTCTCTTTGTCTTCCAGCATGGGAAACTTTTTGATAGGTTTTAATGCTTTACTAAAATAATAAATTCTTACATATTAACTTGATCATCTCTCAAATCCAAAAACCCTGATTCAAGCAGGACAGGACTATTAAAGCACTGTCCTTATCACAATTTCCAGCAAACCTACATGCCAATGTGTGGATCTATACCCAACTTAGAAAAAAAACATAATATGGTACTCAAATAACTTTTTTTTTCATTTTATTTTTTTTGTTTTTTGTTTTTCGGGCCACACCCGTTTGATGCTCAGGGGTTACTTCTGGCTAAGTGTTCAGAAATTGCCCCTGGCTTGGGGGGGCCATATGGGACGCCAGGGGATGGAACCGCAGTCTTTCATTAGCTAGCGCTTGCAAGGCAGACACCTTACCTCTAGCGCCACCTCACCGGCCCCCCCTTTTTTTTTTTTCATTTTATACCTTTGAATCTTTTTAGCAAAAATTATTATGGGGCACAAATGATATTAATTCAAGTCTAATGACTTCCCATCAAGATCCAAAATGGGAAAACTGAAATGATAGCATAGCAGCTAGAGCTTGCACGTGGACAACTCAGGTTAAAAATCCGGGCATCCCATATAGTCTCCCAAGACTTCCAGGAATAATTTCTGAGCTCAGAGCCAGGAGTAAGCTGCCTAGTGTACCTGAGCGCTACCAGATGTGGCAAAAACAAGAACAAAAAAATTCAAATAGGGGCCAGAGAGATAGTTCAAAGAGATGGGTACATGTAAAGAATGCTTTGTGTGCCAGAAACACAGCACCCAAGAATCAAAAGAATATTTTTTTAATTAAAAAGAAATCCAAAATGAAGGTGATTCATCTCTTTGCCAGCTCTTTGCCAACTTATCTCTTTGTCAATTTCAGCCAGCATGGAATCACTATTTTTGAGACAGGATGATAGACATACCATAATATCAATCTTCCCCCTTTTTTGTTTTGTTTCTGTTTTGTTTTGTTTTGTTTGGGGAGCCACACCAGCTTTACTCAAGGTTTTCTCCTGGCTCTGTGCTCAAGGACCAATCTTAGGTATTTACAGGGTTATTTGGGCTGCTAGGAATCTAACCAGACTTGGTAGCATGCTAGGCAAGCACCCTGCCTGTTGTACCATCTCTCTGGCCCTTCTCTTTGACTCTTATGATGCTCTGCAATGAGCATCAAAGTCTTAAGTTCATGCCTTCCAACAAAAGTAATACAGTTCACTATTAGTTATTAGACTAATTTTTGAACTTGATGGAATCAAGGAGGATATGTATCAGCCAGGGTCTAGGGTAAGTATTCCTGTGATGCTAACTGGCATCTTAAATTTAGAGTTTTAGTAGTCATCCTTCCCTCTAGCAGAAGTTCCCGGAGTTATTTGGCATATCTCCTTCTCAAAAAAAAAAAATAATAATAAAGCACTTAGTACCCTCCTTAGAATCCACCTTCATTAAGCAAACAGAAAACCCCCCAAATATATGAGCTACTACTACTCCCCTGGTCTTTCCAGCACCCCCAAGAGGAAGTACCAGCCACTTAAGAAATACCACTGGTTTATAATTATGAAACATTATTCTGGCTTCTTTGTGTTATTTATTTAAATGGTAGTACTGTAAAGGGAAAGAAAATAAGGCCAGAGAGAAGGTGAGAAATAAAAGTAACGGGGAAAGAGGAGTCAGGGCTTCAGTTATATTGGTGATGTGGGAGAGTAATATAGCTATAAATCCAAAGCACAGACTCAACAACACTGAAAACCTACGGTCTAAGCTGCAACCACCAAAATTTTTTGTGTAAACTGTGTAATATGCCTGTCAAAGTTGTGGGGTGGAGAACAGAAACACTGGCGCTGAAGAGGATACTAATGATGGTATTAGTGCTGAAACATTACATGCCTAAAATTCAACTATCAATAATTTTGTACATCAATGTTTTATTTGTTGTTATTTGTTTGTTTGTTTTGGGGGTGGCACACCCAGTGATGCTCAGGGGTTACTCCTGGCTATGTATTCAGAAATCACACTTGGCTTGGGGGACCATATGAAACACCGAGGGATTGAACCGCAGTCTGTCCTAGGTTAGCTATGTGCAAGGCAAACAACCTATCACTGCACCACCGCTCTGGACCCTAAATCAATGTTCTTTAACTAAATTCTTAATAAATTTTATAAATAATTATATTCATATATAATTAATTCATTAATAGTACTATCATTAGGGGCCGGGCGGTGGCGCTGGAGGTAAGGTGCCTGCCTTGCCTGCGCTAGCCTAGGATGGACCGTGGTTCGATCCCCCGGTGTCCCATATGGTCCCCCAAGAAGCCAGGAGCAACTTCTAAGCGCATAGCCAGGAGTAACCCCTGAGCATCACAGGGTGTGGCCCAAAAACCAAAAAAAAAAAAAATAGTACTATCATTGTTCAAAATTTTTAAGAATTCCTTGATAGGGCTGGAGAAATAATACAGTGGATAGAGCTTTTGCCTTGCACATAGTTGACCTGGGTTCAATCCCTGGCACTATATGGTTCCCTCCTAGAATTCGAGTGATATGACATCTGCTTTTTAGCTCTTTCCCTGCTGAAATAAGCTAGAGTTAGTTTGCAATGTTTACAACTGAGTCTTAGCTATCATTTGTGCTTATATGTGAATACACCACCCTTGGACCTGAAAGTTCTAGGATTAAAATGTTTTCCTTTAACACTTACTCCCTATGTCAAGCCCCTATGTAAAATAAGATTAAAATAAGGAAACATTTCCTTGACAAATGTATACAAATATATGCATATATGTGTACATATGTATACCCAAACAACACATACTTCTTAGATTGCTTAAGTGGTAAATCTTTGCAGCGCTCTTGTTATTTATTTAAATGAAAGTATTGTCACTGTCTAATTCTTTTAAAAATTACTGGCCCAGGGGCCAGAGAGATAGCATGAAGGTAGGGTGTTTGCCTTGCATGCATAAGGATGGTGGTTCAAATCCTGGCATCCCATATGGTCCCCCAAGCCTGCCAGGAGCGATTTCTGAGTGTAGAGTCAGGGGTAACCCCTAAGCACAGCCGGGTCTAACCCAAAAAAACAAAAATTAAATAAATAAACAAACAAGCAAACAAAAAGAATTGTTGACCCAAAGAGATATTACTGTGGGTAGAGCATTTGCCTCACATGCAGCCAACCTGGATTGGATTATTATCCCATATGGTCCACTACTCCCTGCAAGGAATGATCCCTAAGAACAGAGCCAGGAGTAAGTGCCGATCACCACCAGGTGTACCTCCCCCCCAATAAAAGAATGCTTGATAATCACTTTGTACCTAATTGATATATTCTTTTTATTTATTTCTTGAATGCTTAAAAGAATGTAGGGGGCAGGTAGAACACACCACGTGCTCAGGGCTTGCACAGGAATTACTCCTCGTTCTGTGCTCAGAAATTGCTCCTGGTAGGTTCAGGGGACCAGATGGGATGTCAGGGATCAAAGCCAGGTCAGTCTCTGGTTGGACAAGTGCACGGAATAAGCCCTACCCACTGTGCTATTGCTCTGGCCCCAAAATTAAAAAAATTTTTAAGAAAAAGTATTCCCTATCCGTTTATAGATATATAAATGCTTATAAACCTACAAATGTAAATTTATATTCCCTTTTAAATAGAGGTGAAGTGTACTCTCCACCTACTTTCCTCACATAATAACTTGCAGATTATTCCTTTTCTAGTTCTGCCTCATTCCTACTAAAAGTGTTCTAATATATGAATGTTCCATCATTACTTAACCTAGCTCCAATTAGTGGATATTTATGTTTTCACTAATCTTTCATGTTGCCATACATATTCTGCACAAGATTCTTTCTGTTCTTTAATGATTGTAGATGTTAGAAAAATTCCAAGAAGAGTAGCTGATGGGTCAAAGGTAAAGATCATTTATAATTGATAAGTATTTCCAAATTGTCTTCCAAAGAAACTGTCAAGTTGTGTATTCATAATACTTCTGAATGTCAGTGTCACTTTATCACCTCTCCACGCCCTATTTGTGTGTGTGTGTGTGTGTGTGTGTGTGTGTGTGTGTGTGTGTGTGTGTGTGTGTGGTTTTTGGGTCACACCCGTCAGTGCTCAGGGCTTACTCCTGGCTCCATGCTCAGAAATTGCTCCTGGCAGGCACAGGGGACCATATGGGATACAGGGATTCGAACCAATGACTTTCTGCATGAAAGGCAAATGCCTTACCTCCATGCTATCTCTCCAGCCCCCACGCCCTGTTTTTTTAAACTATCTTTGACCATGGTAAATGTGTTTCTTTTGTTTAGGTTTGACTTCTGAAAATTCAAACCCAATCCTGGTAAATAAAATTTATTATTTTTCAGGCAACAATAACTTCAAAAAAGAATTACCTGTGCAACTAAAGTTAAGTAAGTTTCCTTGTTTGGTTTGCAAAGAAAGTCTGAAGTTAGCTCAAAGTGAGAGCCAACCATATTGGGGGCAACAGTGGCATCATTCAAATTAGAGCATAGGAGGCAATGTTCAATCAAAAGCAAGGTCTATGAATTAAACAATTTTCATTGAATCAGTCACACTTCATATGAGGCATAAAGATCAAGAAATGAGGTTCCATAGTTTCTGGTTTGTGCAAGTCAGCATCTTTGCAATCAGCTTCTTTATGTTTTATATTTAGGAACCCTCGCATTTTCCTTAGGTTGAAGATAGAAAGTGGCATTTTATATCTGCTGAACATAAGAGTTCCAGAAAATCTCAGTGACTTGTTCACTATAGCATTCACTTTAATGCCACAAAATACAGCAGGTCACCTGGGAAAATCTAGGGTATAATCCCTTTGCTTTTCTACTGAGTTAAGAAAGTCTTAGATTCAATTATGTTTCCAAGGGGCCTGAAAACTATGAATTATATATCTGAAAATTATGCCTATGCTAATGAAATGATAATTAACTTAAATGTCTCATATTAGAAAGTGAAATTAGTAAAATTTAGATAACTAATAATTAAATTAACTAAATATTTAAATTAGACAACTAATAATAATAATAATAACTAGTAATCTTGAACAACTAACTCTCAATGAAAGAAAAAAATCACTTTATTGCATTGACCAATACCTATGGAATAAATGTTACTTCTGTAGCTGGTTTCAGACTACAAACATGACATCAACTATCTTACAAAATTCCATAAAATTTAAGAATTGTCCCTGTGAGCCAGTGTGAGCAGGTTTGGCACACTACCACTAGCAACCACAGAACTTTCTGAATGTGTTAGTGTGAAATTTTCACCTGAAAGGAAGAATTTAAATTTTTCTGGGCTTCTTTATATGATACTTCTTGGATTTTTACTACTGGGGATGAATATGTCCTTATTTCATATATTTCAGAACTCAAACTTTGCTTTAAGCTTCATTATCTTCAATGTAGTGTGCTTCAAAGCATGTAACTTCAATTTTCATAAAAATACATTTTTTACACAGGCTGATGTGCGAGTCTATTAATGTTCACTTGTTCAGCATTTCCTTTCTAACTTTATTCTAGCTCATAAATATGAAAGGAGAAGAAAGCAGACAGTATGTACAAGATCATTTTTCTTTATTTACTCATGAGAAAGTAACAAGTAATATGAAAAAAGAAGTCAAAGAGAATTCAATACAGAGCAATTCAGGACATCTTAATAAATGGGATATTTGTCAAGGAAGCTGCTTAAATAGCTACTGAAAAAATGTATTACTTTTGAAAATAGACTTCTAACGCTATGAAAACATTTAATGATTTAACATGCTCATCAACTCGTGTGCTAATGCCCATCAGCTCATGCATAAATGTGCATACGCAAGGCATAAGTATCAAAAAATTAAAACTATATGGGACCAGAGCATAGTACAGTGATAGGGCAGTTGCCTTGTACGTGGACGATCCCGGACAGACCCAGGCTCAATCCCAGGCATCCCATATGGTCCCCGAGCATACCAGGGGCAATTTCTGTGCGCAGTGCCAAAAGTAACCACTGAGCACTGCCGAATGTGGCCCAAAAACCAAAAGAAAAAAATTAAAACTATAATGGGCCTACCTGAAAAAAATCCTTCAAAGTAACGTTCTTAAAATATCCTGAAAAAAACTTTCCCAGAGTGTACAATACTGCCCCCAGAGGGCAGTAAAATGATGGGACTGAGGATAAGAAATATGGAATCTATTATGCTGAGTGAAATAAATCAGAGGGAGAGAGATTAGACACAGAATAGTCTCACTCATCTATGGGTTTTAATAAAAATAAAAGACATGTTTGCAATAATCCTCAGAGATAAAGAGAGGAGGGCCAGAAGGTCTAGCTCACGACATGAAGCTCACCACAAAGAGTGGTGAGTGCAGTTAGAGAAATAACTACACTGAGAACTATCATGACCATGTGAATGAATGAGGGAACTGGAAAGCCTGTCTAGAGTACAGGTGAGGGTGGGCTGGGGTGGAGGGATATTTCGGACTATGGTGGTTGGAATTTTGCACCGGTGAACGGGGGTGTTCTTTACATGACTGAAACCCAACTATAGTCATATTTGTAAACAAGGTGTTTAAATAAAGATATTTTAAAAAAAAAGAAATAGTCTTGGAAGTGGGGGTGCTTTTGCTTAATTCTGTTTGCTTAGAGAAATTATATTTTCAGGGGATGTTAAGTGACATTTTATAAAGGGAGACAGTAGGCCAAATATGTCCAGGAACCTCTGAATTGTACGTATTCAGTCATATTTACAATGCCCAAAATATTCCTAAAACTTTCTTCATGACAGTGCACAAATTCAGAGGTAATTTAAATCCATATAAAACTTCTAGAATTATACTTTATTTAGATGTGAAAATATAACTATCAAAGCTGATGACCCACCTTACTATTTTTACACCATTTTCAAAAATCAAACTTAGCCTCCAAAGTATAAAGATTTATCAACATTCCCCAAAATTCTAAGACGGTTTTTGCGTTTTCAGTGCTTTCCAATGAAATGTGGATCTCTTTCACTATTTGATGCTATCTGATGCATTCTCCATACCTCAGCTTTCTCCTTACAAACGGCAAACTCATAATATTCTCCTGATATTATTTTGAGGATAGAATGTGTAAAGTGTTTAGCTCTATGCTTACACTGTGATGCATACCCCAAAACAAATATTTTTTGCTCTTTCTTTTTTTATTAAACCATAAGTTAAAAAGGTGTCAATAGTAGAGTGTCAGTCATACAATGTTCCAACACACATCGCTTCACCAGTGTTTATATTATACCACCAATTGCCCCATTTTACTCTCCCATCATTCTATACACTCCCTCCCATTTTCCCAATGGCAAAATCAATCTCTCACTCACTCACTATCTTTCACCTTTTTAGGCGCCAATAGTTTATAATACCCTTACTGAAGAGATATCATTCATACATTCATATCATTTTAATTCCTTTCAGTTCTTTTTTTTTTTTTTGGTTTTTGGGTCACACCCGGCAGCTCTCAGGGGTTACTCCTGGCTGTATGCTCAGAAATTGCTCCTGGCAGGCTCGGGGGGCCATGTGGGATGCTAGGATTTGAACCACTGTCCTTCTGCATCTAAGGCAAACACCTTACCACTGAGCTATCTCTTTGGCCCCCGTCCTTTCAATTCTTGATTCTTGTCCAGAGTGATTGTTTCCAACAATTATTGCCATAGTGGTCCTTTCTCTGTCTTAATTGCCCTTCCCACCAAGTATTTCTATTGTCTTTGGGTGTTTACTTTCATACTATGGGGATTTTAAACTGAAAAGTTTTTTTTTAATCCAAGAAAAATGGTAAATTAGATTCTAGATATCTCAGGCAGCACTTTTGGACTCTAGAGAGAGGAAACTTTTCTTGAAGAAATTTTTCATTCTTTTTTGCTTCAATGCAGATTTTTTCCCAAGTTTCAGTTTGAGAAATTGGTCCATATGGGGCATTGAAAACAACCATTTCCCTTTATGTCTTTTATTTAGATACCAAGGTATAGGTCACGGTTTAAACTTGTACCAAATGATTCTTCAGAAGTTATCTCTTCTCCAGGTAACAAGTATAACATTTTCTTGACCAGTAGTAAGTCTTATGGAATTTTCTCTTTCCTTCACAACTTTATCTAATGCATCCATAGAATCTACTACCAAAACTTATGTAAATATTCATTACTTTTGTACCTTAATTGCTAACAGGATTTTACTTTTTCTTCCCCCCAATTCTTTGGCTCATCAAAAATTTCTTCCAAGCCTTTTCTTGGTGATGTAGTATGAAGTAACCATTTCTAGTAAAATGATGTGACATCTGTATTCTTATTTAAGAGACTAAGACAAAACCTAAAACCAGTGCAAAAAGTGACCTCAATACTTATTCAATATCAATACTTATTAATGATTGGGAATCTTCAGAGCTGTTAAGGTCTTTCTGCAAAGATTTTTGAAACTGGCTCATTATGGGTTTTTTTTTTTAAATTATATCTCACACATAAGTGTGATTATTCTGTCTGTCCCTCCTCATCTGATTCATTACACTTAGCAAGATACTCTTCATGTGTATCCATGTATAAGCAAATTTTATTATTTCATTTTTATAAAAGCTACATAATGTGTGTAGATGTACCATAGTTTCTTTACCACTCAGCACTCAGGCTGTTTACCATTTCGAGCTATTGTGAATAGTGCTGTAATGTACTTTTTCTGCATTGTATTTTTTAACCCTTAGGATCTATTTCCAGGAGCAGTATTGCTAGATCAAATAAAAAACTCAATTTCTTGATTTTTAGGGGGAAACTCCATATTGTTTTCTCCAAAAAAAAAAAAGCTAAATCACTATTTACCATAGCAAGACTCTGGAAACAATCAAGATGCCCTACAACAGATGAATGGCTAAAGAAACTGTGGTATATATACACAATGAAATAATATGCAGCTGTCAGGAGAGATCAAGTCATGAAATTTTCCTATACATGGATGTACACGGAATCTATTATGCTGAGTGAAATAAGTCAGAGAGAGAGAGAGAAAAACGCAGAATGGTCTCACTCATCTATGGGTTTTAAGAAAAATGAAAGACATTTTGCAATAATAATTTTCAGACACAAAAGAGAGAAGGGCTGGAAGTTACAGCTCACCTCATGAAGCTCACCACAAACAGGGATGAGTTTAGTTAGAGAAATAACTACATTTTGAACTATCCTAATAATGAGAATGTATGAGGGTTATAGAAAGCCTGTCTAGAGTACAGGCGGGGGTTGGGTGGGGAGGAAGGAGATTTGGGACAGTGGTGATGGGAATGTTGCACTGGTGATGGGTGGTGTTCTTTACATGACCGAAACCCAAACACAATCATGTATGTAATCAAGGTGTTTAAATAAAATATATATTAAAAACAAAAGGCTAGATCAGTTGACATTCTCATTAGCAGTGAATGAAAGTCCCTTTCTCCCCACACTCATGGAAGCACTGGTTCTTCTTGTTCTTCTTGTTATGTGCCCATCTCTGTGGTGCAAGGCAATTTTAAGTTGTTTTGATTTTCATATCACTCAAGATTAATGATGTGGAGCATTTTTTCATTAGTTTTTGGCCTTCTATAATTTCTTTTGAGGAAATTTCTGTTCATTTCTTCTCCTCATTTTTGATTGGGTTGGAATTTTTGCTTATTAAGCTCTATCAATGCCTTATATATTTAATACATTGACTCTTAACAGATGGGTATTAGGTAAATAATATTTACCATTTCATGAGTAGTCTTTGTATTTTGGTTATTGATTCCTGTAGTCTGTGTGTGTGTGTGTTTGTGTGTGTGTGAAAAGAATGGGACTAGTATGATGTATGCATAAAAAGTAAAATTAATAGTATGCACACCCTGGTGCATCGATAAAAATTAGTTGTAGCTTTTGTTATAATTTTTATGATATTTTTATATAAGCACCAAGGTTATAAGCATGTTTGTAGTTGGGCTTTAGTCATAAAAAATACACCCACAGGGGGTCAGAGCAATAGCACAGCAGTAGGGTGTTTGCCTTGCATGTGGGTGACCCAGGACTGACCTGGGTTCGATCCTCCAGCGTCCCATATGGTCCTCCAAGCCAGGAAAAATTTCTGAGTTGATAGCCAGGAGTAACCTCAGAGCATCACTGAGTTGGCCCAAATTAAAAAAATTAAAAATACACCCCATTAACAAATATGACCTTCACACCACCAATGCCCCTTATCTCCCTCCTCCCCAAAACCCTACCTGTATTAGAGACTGTCTATTTCTTTCATTAACTAGCATTGTAATGATAGTTGTAGTTATTTCTCTAACTGCACACACCAATCTTTGTGGTAAGCTTTGTATAATGAGCTAGTCTTTCCAGTCCTCATCTCTATTGTCTCTGATATTCTTACAATAATGTCTTATTTTTTTAATCCCACAGATGAGTAAGACTATTCTATGTCTGTCTCTCTTCCTCTGATTCATTTCACTCAGCATAATAATTTCCATGTCCATTCATAGGAATATTTCATGACCATTTTCCTGGCAATTGCATAGTATTCCATTGTGTATATGTACCACAGTTTCTTTACCACTCATCTGTTGTTGGGCATTTGGGTTATTTCCAGATTCTGGTATTATAGATAGTGCTGCAATGAACATAAAAATGCAGAGCGCGCTTTTTTTTTTTTTTTTTTTTTTTTTTTTTTTTTTTTTTGCCATTCCTAGGGTATATCCCTAGAAGTAGTGTTGCTGGATCATATGGGAGCTCAATTTCCAGTTTTTTGAGGAATTTCCATATTGTTTTACATAAAGGCTGGACTAGACATCATACCCACCAGCAATAAATAACAGTTTATTTCTCCCCACATCCTCCTCAGCACTGATAGTTCTTATTCTTTGTGATGTGCACCAGTCTCTGTAGCTTGAGGTGGTAACTCATTGTTTTAATTTGAACCTCCCTGATTAGTGATATGGAGCATTTTTTCATGTGCCTTTTGGCCATCTGTATTTCTTCTCTGAAGAAGAGTCTGTTTATTTCCTCTCCCATTTTTTGATTAGATTAGACTTTTTTTGTTAAGTTCTGCCAGTACCTTGTATATCTGAGATATTAGCCTCTTATCTGATGGGCATTAGGTGAATAATTGCTCCCATTCTATAGGTGGCCTTTGTATCCTAGTCACCCTTTCCTTTGAAGTGCAGAAGTTTCTCAGCTTAATTTACACCCATTTGTTTATCTACAATTCCACTTCTTTTCACAGTGGTGTTTCCTCCTTGAGGATGCCTTTGGTTGCAATGTCATGGAATGTTTTATCTATGTGTTCTTCTATATACCTTATGTTTCGAGTATGATATCAATATCTTTAACCCATTTGGATTTGAACTTTGTGCATGGTGTTAGATCGAGGTCCAATTTTGCTTTTTTGCATGTGGTTGACCAATTGACCCAGTACCACTTGTTGAAGAGTCTTTCCTTGCTTCATATTGCATTTTATGCCCATTTATCAAAGATTAATTGATTGTATGGGGAACATTCTCTGACTACTCAAGTCTATTCCACTGACCTGAAGATCTGTCTTTATTCCAATACTATGCCGTTGTAATGACTACTGCTTTGTAATACAATTAAAAATTGGAGAAATAATGGCTCCCATATTCCTTTTCTGGGGATTACTTTAGCTATTCATGGGTGTTTATTGTTCCAAATGAATTTCAGAAGTGATTGATCCACTTCTTTGAAGAATGTCATGAGTATCTTTAGAGGGATTGCATTAAATCGGTACAATGCTCTGGGGAGTATTGATATTTTAATTATATTAATTCTGCCAATCCATGAGCAGAGTATGTGTCTCCATTTCCTTTTGTCCTCTCTTGTTTCTTGAAGCAGGCTTTTGTAGTTTTCTTTGTATAGGTCCTTCACCTCTTTAGTTAAGTTGACTCCAAGATATCTGAGCTTGTGTGGCACTAATGTGAATGGGATTGTTTTTTAATGTCCATTTCTTCTCTATCTTTATTGGTGAATAAGAAGGCCACTGATTTTTGCGTGTTAATTTTGTAGCCTGCCACTTTGCTATATAAATCAATTGTTTATAGAAGCTTTTTGATATAGTCTTTAGGGTTTTTTAAATATAGTATCATGTCAACTGCAAATAGTGACAGTTTGACTTCTTCCTTTCCTATTTGGATGCCTTGATATCCTTTTTTTTTTTTTTTTTTTTGCCTAACTACTATAGCAATACATCCAGTATAATATTAAATAGGAGTGGTGAAAGGGGGCATCCTTGTCTTGTACCAGATTTTAAAGGAAAGGCTTTTAGTTTGTCTCCATTGAGTATAATATTAACCATGGGTTTGTGGTAAATGGTCTTGACTCTACTGAGAAAAGTTCCTTCCATTCCTATATTATTAAGAATTTTTATCATAATGGGTATTGATCTTATCAAATGTTTTCTCTGCATCTATTGATACAATCCTATGGTTCTTAATTTTTCTTTTGTTGATATTATGTATTACACTGATTAATTTACATATGTTAAACTGTTCTTGAATCACTGGAATGAAACCTAACTAGTCATGGTATATGACCTTCTTGATGAGGCATTGGATCATATATGCTATCATATATCTTGTTGAGGATCTTTGATCTGTGTTCATAAGGAATATTGGTTTGTAGTTTTCTTTTTCTATAGTATCTCAGTCTGATTTTGGTATCAGGGTGATATTAGCTGTTGTATACTTATAAAATATAGAGCCCTAGTGTTGGAGTCCTCCCACGGCTTGGTCCTGTGCCCTTAGCACCTTTCACCAGCGGTTCAAAATGTTGCAGGGTAATGGCAGAGAAATGATCCATAGGCAGTTAGTTGAAGTTTCAGGAGATATACAGCTTTATATCAAGGCACTAACCGCCATGTGCACTTCTCCACATGGCTTCTCAGCTAAGATTTTCTTGCAGCCTCTTTTTGCTGTCCTTCAAGCACCCTTCCGACATCTTCTTTCCCTCTCCTTCACCCCAGCAGCCCTATTCTTATTCCCAACAGAAGCTCCTCCCAGGTGTTGGAGGAGCTAACCATACAGGTGATAGTATGGAATTGGGGGAGGGGTAACAGTTAGCCTCATTGAAAACTATTTAGAAGTGTTTCTGTTTCTCCAATTTCCTGGAAGAGCCTGAAAGGATTGGTAGTAGGCCCGCTTGAAAGGTTTGAAATAATTCATTAGTGAATTCATCTGGGCCTGGGCTTTTGTTTCTGGGAAGACTTTGATTACCATTTTAATTTTCTCAGTGATCATGGGTCTGCTTAGATATGCTAGTCATCCTGGTTCAACCATGGAAGATTATAAGAGTCGTAAAAGATATCCTCTTATTTTGTGGAAGAGTTTCTCAAAGTGATCTCTGATTATCCTTTGAATCTCTGTAGTATCTGTAGTAATATCCTCCTTTTAATTTCTAATTCAGTTATTAAGTTTTTCTCTTTCCATTTGTGAGTTTTGCTAGTGGTTTATCAAACTTGTTTATTTTTTTCAAAGAACCAATATTTCCTTTCATTGATCTTTCAAGTAATTCTTTAGATTTCCACTGTATTAATTTCTGCTCTAAACTTTGTTATTTCCTTCTGCCTACCTATTTTTGATTCATGTTGTTGATCACTTTCTAATTATATAAGCTGTGTCATTAGGTTACTTATGTAGGCCCCTTCTTCTCCCTTCTTTCTTCCTGATGTGTGTTTGCAAAGCTATAAAAATTTCCTCTTAGTACTGCTTTTGCTGTGTCCTACAAATTCTGATAATTTGTGTCTTCATTCACAGTTGTTTACAAGAATATTTTTATTTTCCAAGAATCTTTTGATTTCCTCTTTGATTTAATCTCTGTCCCACTGGTTGTTCAGTAATGAACTGTTTAATTTCCAGGTGTTAAAGTTCTTCCTCTGTGTCTCTTTGTAGTTAACTTCTAATTTCAGTGTCTTGTGATCTGATAAGGTAGTCTATACAATTTCTGTCCTCTTGATTTTATGGAGGTATATTTTGTAGATCAGCATGTGGTCTATACTGGAGATTGAATCATGTGCATTGAGAAGAATATTATCTAGTTTTCTGAGGATGATGAGCCCTATATCTACTAGTCCACTTTTTTCCATTTCTTTTTTCAGTGCTAGCATTTTTTTTTGTTAAGTTTCACCTGTTTGACTATGAAGAGGTTACAGGATGGTGTTGAGGTCTCCCATTATTATTGTGTTGTTATTGATGTCTTCTTTAAAATTGTCAACAATTGTTTTAAATATATTGTTGGTCCCTTATTGGGTATGTATTTGTTTAGAAGTGTGATTTTTTCCTGTTGTACATAACCCTTGATTATTATGAAATGTCCATCTTTGTCCCTCATAACTTTTTTAAGTCTAAAGTTTGTGTCATCTGATATTAATATGGCCACTCCAGCTTTTTTTTTGGGGGGGGGCCACACCATTTGATACTCAGGGGTTACTCCTGGCTAAGCACTCAGAAATTGTCCCTGGCTTGGGGGGACCATATGGGATACCAGGGGATCAAACCGCGGTCCTTCCTTGACTAGCACTTGCAAGGCAGATACCTTACATCTAGCGCCATCTCACTGGCCCCGCCACTCCAGCTTTTTGAAGGGAGTTGTTTGCTTAGATGTTTGCCCTCCCACCTTTGATTTTGAGTTTATGTTTCCCTATTTGACTCTATGTTTGATACTATACAGATGCTCAGCTTTTTGATCCAGATTCCCACACTATGTCTTTTAACTGGTGCTTTTAGTCCATTGACTTTGAAAAAAATAATTATCATGGTATTTAGTGTCAACTTTATGTAGGGCTGTGGTATGTCTTTTAGTCTGTCTTGTCTTAAAGTAGATCCTTCAATTTGTCTCTTAAGGCTGGTTTAAATCTGTAAAGTTTCTGAGTTGTTGTTTATCCATGAAGCTATGTATGCTTCCTTAAAACTTAAAAGTGAGTCTGGCTGAGTAAAATATTTGAGGTGAAGCATTCATTTCATTGAATATTATCACTATATCCTATCACTGCCTTCTGGCCTTGAGGATTTCTTGTGCAGATCTGTAAATCTTAAGGATGCTCCTTTGAATGTAATTTTCTTTTTAATTTTGCCACATTCAATGTTCTATCCCTATCTATTGGATTTGTCATTGTGACTAGATTGTGTCTGGGGGTGCTTTTCTTCAGATCTCTTTTAGCTTTTACACTTTGGGAATGCAGGATTTGCTTGTATGTACTCGTTAGCTCTGGGAGTTTCTCTGCAATGATGTCCTTGACTGTTGTTTCTTCATGGTAATTTTCTACTTGGTTCTCTAGACTCCAATAATTCTTATGTTGTTTCTGTTGAGTTTATCAAAGACTCCTATTTTTATCTGTTCACATTCTTTGAGGATTTTTTCCATTGTCTAAACATTAGTTCTAAGGCTCTTTTCCAATCTCTTCTGTTGTATGGAGTTATTATGCATCTTAATCTTATCTTCCAGATCACTGATTCTGTCCTCAACTGCTGTTATTCTGTTGAAGAAGCTTTCCAGTGAAGCTTTCATTTGCCTACCAAGTTTTTCAGTCCTGTTATTTCAATTTGAAGTTCTCTCATATCTACTTTCGTATTCTCTTGTTTCTTATTGTGGTTCATTCAGTTCATTTTATTTTTTCTTTGATTTCTAGGAGTATCCTCCATATTTCTTCTCTAAAATCCTTATCTGAAAGGCTAAATAGGTGGTCAGCACTCTTTGGTTATCAGAGTTGCCATCTTCATTCTCTATGCACAGTAAAGGCCTGTGTTGTTTCCCCAATATCACACTTAATAGTGTTTTCTATGTTTCTATATAACACTTATAGTGTTTTCTACATGTTGTGCTACGGTTTATTGACTAGGAAGAAGCTTCTTGGTTTAATTAATATAGTCCCATTTTTTTCTTTTGCTTTCACTTTTTGGTCATGATGGTTCATCCTTGAACATATCTTTAGCTTCAATGTCATAGAATTCTACCTGTTTTTCTCTGTTTATCAATGCTTTCAGGTTTTATATCAAGGTCTTTAATCAATTGTAATGTTAATGTTGTGTTTTGTGTTAGAAAGAAGGTCTGAGTTCGTTTTCTTTCTTTCAGGAAGCTGTTCAGTTTTTCTAGCACCACTTTTCAAGAGGACTTCTTTGTTCTACTTCATAGTTGCTCCTTTATCAAAAATTAACTTGTCATATACCCAGAGATCTGTCTCAGAATATTTAATTCTACTCTACTAATCTGAGATACTCTCTTTATTCCAATAACATGCCACTTTAATTACTATAACTTTTTTGTACAGTTTGATGTTGGGGAAGGTGATAGTTTTATAAAAATTATTTTTATCTATTTCAAAAATTTCATCATGATGCCTATGTTCATTGAAGCTCTATTTACAATAGCCAGAATCTGGAAACAACCCAGGTACCTAACAACAGATAAGTGGCTCAAGAAAATGTGGTGCATATGTACAATGGAATATTACACAGCTGCTAGAAAAAAATTTGCCTATACATAGGTGTACATTAAGAATATTATGCACTCAGTAAAATAAGTCAGTGGGGGAGAGATAGACACACAATAGTCTCACTCATCTGTGGCATTTAAGAAAAATAAAAGACAGTATGGTAATAATACCCAGAGACAATAGAAATGAGGATCAAAATTACCAGCTCATAATATGAAGCTTACCACAAAGAGTGGTGAGCACAGTTGAAGAAATAACCATACAAACAACTATCATGACAATGATAGTGAGTGATAGAATTAGAATGCCAGGGGGCTGGAGCGGTGGTGCAAGTGGTAGGGAGTTTGCCTGGCACATGCTGACCTAAGAAGAACTGCAGTTTGATCCCCAGCATCTCATATGGTCCCCCAAGCCATGAACAATTTCTGAGTGTATAGCCAAGAGTAATCCCTGAGTATTACAAGGTGTGGCCCAAAAACCAAAAGAGAGAGAAAGAAAGAAAGAAAAGAAAGAAAGAAAAGAAAGAAAGAAAAGAAAGAAAGAAAAGAAAGGAAGGAAGGAAGGAAGGAAGGAAGGAAGGAAGGAAGGAAGGAAGGAAGGAAGGAAGGAAGGAAGGAAGGAAGGAAGGAAGGAAGGAAGGAAGGAAGGAAGGAAGGAAGGAAGGAAAGAGAAGAAAGAGAAGAAAGAGAAGAAAGAAAGAAAGAAAGAAAGAAAGAAAGAAAGAAAGAAAGAAAGAAAGAAAGAAAGAAAGAAAGAAAGAAAGAAAGAAAGAAAGAAAGAAAGAAAGAAAGAAAGAAAGAAAGAAAGAAAGAAAGAAAGAAAGAAAGAAAGAAAGAAAGAAAGAAAGAAAGAAAGAAAGAAAGAAAAAGAAGACAGGTTGGGGTGGGGAGGAGGGAAATGGGGACATTGGTGCCAGGAAGAACCAATGTGAAGGACATTTGTGGACTGAAGGAATGTGTACGTTTTATTGCTGAAACCCAACTACAAACATGTTTGTAACCATGGTGCTTAAATAAATATATTGTTATTATTATTGAAAATTTTTTAAATTAAAAATTTTTTTTTAATTTTAGACACAAAAAATTCAGCATGTTCTTCATTTTTTGTTTTGGGGCCACACCCATTGGTACTTGGAGCTTATGTCTGGCTTACTGGCTTACTCCTGAATCAAATGGGGTTCTGGTGATCAAGCCAGGTCAACTGAGTGTAAGTCCTGTGTCCTACCCATTGTGCTATCATTCCAGCCTATGTATGTCATTTGGTTTTTTTTTTTTATCTTACCTGTAAGAAATCTAGAGTAACTACCACACACTTATATGAATGGTGGAGTTAAATCTCTCCAGCACCCGGAGCAAGAATTTAGGTACTATAGTAATAATTACTATTCATGTACTGTAGAGAAATGGAGTGAAGTAGTACCTAAAAGGGAAAACCATCTTTCTGGAAGAAATTGTGATTTAAATGAGTGACAAATGGAAAATAACCAGCTCTAATCTTAGTTGAAAACACAACTTTTTATTAGTTATGTTTTCATTAATTATAAAGTTTTCATTAATTATATTTCACATAAAAAAGCAGACTTGGGACTGGAGAGATAGTACAGAGTGTAGGTTGCTTGCTTGCATGCTGCTAACCTGGATTCAATTCCTGGCATTCTATATGGTCCTCTGAGCATTTACAGGAGTAATTCCTAATTGCATAGTTAGAAGTAACCTCTGAACATCAGGTGTGATCAAAAAAAAGCAGTCTCATTATTCTTGACATATGAATCCTTTCACAATATCGTGAGTTCAAAATTTTTATCCCTATTTACACAACCTTAAAAGACATAACAGCTTCTTCATGACCTTAGATCTTGTGTCCAGTAATTAAAAAAAAAAAAAAAAAAAGGTTCATGGGGCCGGTAAGGTGGCGCTAGAGGTAAGGTGTCTGCCTTGCAAACGCTAGCCAAGGAAGGACCACGGTTCGAATCCCCTGGTGTCCCATATGGTCCCCCCCACGCCAGGGGCAATTTCTGAGCGCTTAGCCAGGAGTAACCCCTGAGCATCAAATGGGTGTGCCCCCCCAAAAAAAACTACAAAAATAAAAAAAAAGGTTCAGAAAGAGTCAGTATAGAGGGGTAGAGAGATATAGTACAGTAAAACATCAGGACCAGAGAGATAGCATGGAGGTAAAGCATTTGCCTTGCATACAGAAGGCCGTTGGTTTGAATCCCAGCATCCCATATGGTCCCCTGAGCCTGCCAGGAGCGATTTCTGAGCATAGAACCAGGAGTAACCCCTGAGCACTGCCAGGTGTGACCCAAAAACCAAAAAAAAAAAAAAAAAAAAAGAGCAGGCGAGCAGGCACTTACCTTGCATGTAACTGACCCTACCTGGTTTAAAACCCAGTACCACTTATCTCCCAAGCACTGCTAAGAGTGAACCTGAGCAACACAGGGTATGGTCTAAAAACAGTCATCATGTAGGAAACAGGGAAAATGGAACCATGACAAGCACACTTAGAACAAGTGTTTGGTTCAGTGCACAAGGTAAGCAGAAGAACATTATTGTCCTTTAGGACACTGTCAGACTAGTACCATAAGAGAACAACCTAAAGAAGCAAGGAGAGACTATTCTCACCTTCTTTAAAGCTAATCTCAACTCCCTACTTTAATACAGCCTTCTTGAGGGTACTTTAATACTTGTCAAAATTTCATCAAGTACTAGGCATGGCTCAGACCTATAGAGAACATTGTCTTCCCACTAGAAAATAACTCTAGACATTAGCTTCTGGGAAATGATAAAGTGCACATATTGCAAATATAAAGGGTTATATAAATACTTAACAATTGAAGCATTTCTACCACTCTGCCCACAGAAAGCCATTACCTCTGCCTTTATGACAGAAAGTTTATTGTTGCTGAATCTTATTCAAGTGTAATATTCACTTGAACACTAAGGTCCAATTTTATAGTGGCAATTTTTTATCCCAAATCACAGTCACAACCCAATCCAATTCAAATATTCTGTTACCTCATCTTCCATGAAATGGTTATTCTTCAGCCATACCTACTTTCCAGATCACTGCCTTCTTACACCTTAGAACCTCACCAGGTGCTCAACTCACAGTATATCTGCAATAAATTATAGACAGATATTTTATTCCTTCAATACCATAATTTGTGCCTTCTTGAGAAAGTATTCCAAACAAGGGAAATAACTGTAATAACTAAAATAGGTGGCAGGTGTTTGGTTATATTATCTAGAATCTTTACCACCACTTAAAAAGGGCAAGCAAAATTATTCTTCACTTTACATTATAGGAAACTAAGCTTAAAGCAGATAAGTAACAATCTTGCCCAAGAATTTAAAATTATTAAGTATAAGAACTAGAATATAAATCCAGCCTGTCTGTCTCTGGAATCAGAACTTTTTACATAACTTTGGTAAATTACATCCTGGGAAGTTCTTTCAAAGAGATCTCTAATCTACCACATATCTGTCACCAAGTTCCTTATTTGCTGCCATGAATTACTATGATTCTGTGTCTTCTTGCTAAAATTACTACTTATACTTCCAATACTACCCAAATCCTAATACCTTCATTGGCTACCTCTGCATTTGCAGAGGAGTATGTAAGGGCAGTCTGAGGCTTGGCTTACACATCCTTTCTGGATCCTCCAGGCCCCTAGAGATAACCCTTCAATGTCTCCTTATTCCATTCCCTAAAGTGCTAGCAGTCTGGGTCTAGCAACAATGAACTGTGATTATATTTCAATTATATAGTACAACGATCATAGTACTATACTCAGACTCCTTCCTCAGTCTCACCAAATTTTCTCCCCAGAATATGCTCCATCCTCATGATTCTATAGCATGTGAATCTATTGCACAGTAGAGTTACCTTGGTCAGTTCAGAACCAGAGAGTAGACAGTCCTTGGTTACTGACACAGTGACTCAATCACTTCCCTCAGATAGCATAAAGAAATATAGGGGTAAGCACAGTACAACTTCTTGGCCCAAGAATTATATTCAGAAGGAGAGATGAGCAGTATATTAATCAAGCTCATTAGAAAATTAACCCAAATATCTGTCTCTATCTTACTGAGCTGTATAGTAGGAGGTCATTTAGGGGTCCTTAAGCAATGTTAGAAAGCCTGTAAAAACTAAAAAAAAAAAAATTGGAAATTTCTCTGCTCTGGCCAAATCCTTCAAGAGACTAGCAGAGATAAAAGGCCCGACTAGAAACAGAAGGAGCGCCAGCAGTCCTGGTCCCTTGGCAATGCCCTCATAAGTATGCTTATCTGCACTGAAATACTCAAGCCAAGGTAGCTTAGGAAATGACCTATATAACAAGCTTCACTAAAGCAATCAATCCTTGAGCACTCCATTTTCTAATCCTCTCACATCCCAGTTCTGGATGCATAATTTCTTTACCTTTTGGAGTTCTCTCCTATATCTCTGGAGAAGTCCATGTTCTTTATTGAATTCGTCTTCTTTTCCTCTCTCCCCACCCATGATTCTTTAACAAGACTATTTTTGCTTTATTTTCTTCTCCCAAAATTCTTTTTTCTGGAAGAATAGACAATAAACCTTGAACCCAGGAGGAGAATGGGACTGAATTTTTCCTCTTTCTTTGAAGAGCATTTAGCTCCACCTCAGTCTAGGAGTAGTAGGACCCAGTTTTACAGATCATTAAGTCTCTGGTGTAACTTTATGGGTATCTTAGCAAATCTGGCAGGACCCTCACATCTAAGAGCAGGAATTCATGCAGGCTCATAGGTCCTGATGGCCCTAAACACTTCACCCAAAAGGCAAGGTTGTAGGGGGTCTAGTAGGAGGATGGTAACTCTATCTTACTCCCTTTCTCTCTCTCTCTCTCTCTCTCTCTCTCTTTTTCTCTCTCTCTCTCTCTCTTTCTCTCTCTCTCTCTTTCTCTCTCTCTCTCTCTCTCTCTCTCTCTCTCTCTCTCTCTCTCTCTCTCTCTCTCTCTCTCTCTCTCTCTCTCTCTCTCTCTCTCTCTCTCTCTCTCTCTCTCTCTCTCTCTCCCCCCACTCATCCCACTATAAGTGTCTATTTTCTTTCACCTCTCTTTTTATCTGCCTTTTTTTTTAGTTTTTGGGTCACACCCAGCAGCGCTGAGGGGTTACTCCAGGCTCTATGCTCAGAAATCGCCCCTGGCAGGCACAGGGGACATATGGGATGCTGGGATTTGAACCACCGTCCTTCTGCATGCAAGGCAAATGCATTACCTCCATGCTATCTCTCCAGCCCCCACCTCTTTTTTAAATACCTTTCTACATGAGTAGTTTCTCTTCATTATTATTTCTTAGGCCTTCATAGAATATTTAGTCCTGAGCTCACTAATTATGTAAATCTCCGAATTTCCCTCCACTTTCCCTGGTGGTTACAGCCAGTCAGAACTTCAAAAGAATAATAGCACACTTTGACCCTCTGACACTCTGTCCTGTTTTCAGACTCATGTGTCCAGCTCTTTATTGACCAATGTAGTGTAGGTTGCTAAGATATGTCTCATTGTATTCTGAACTGTGTATGCAGAAAAGAGAGACCAGGATCCCCAGTAAAGCTACAAGAAGCCCACTGGATATTCCATAGTTCAGGGCTTGCAGATGTCACCACATCCTCATGAGAAAGCTGCAAATAAGATGAACTACCAATCTGTCACTTTTATTTTTGAGTAATTCTTGAAAGTTTTAAGAAATGTCTACAACTGTCATTGTTATAAGAAAAAATATCTCTTTGGGAGAAAATCCAAAAGGGAGGTCAGTTTAAACTGGTAACAGGCCAACACAAAAGTAGAGCAAGGAAGCATACTTCTAAGATGAGGAAAGAAGCCAGAATCTTTCTCAGTTTGGAAGTTAACTTGGTCAGGAAGTCAAAGTCTTGAAAAAGAAAAAGCTATAAAGCTTTGATTAAAATTCCCATTGCAGGTTATATTTATATGCCCATTCAGGTGCTCATAAAGGAAGGGCATTTTTATTAAGAACACTGTAGATCACTTTGAATACATTTCCCCTACTTTTCTTTGCTCCTTCCTCCATCTTTCTACAATGATATAAATTAAAGAACAGAGGCATCAGGTGATAATGATGGATTTTTCTCAGTTATTTGCCTTGTGCCACAACAAACCTTAATATTATTTTAGCCATGTGAGTTATTTGACCTAGAAGGATCCGTCTGTTCAATGCATGCAGTGGTAGTGCTGAGGAATTAGCTTGCATAGCCTGCGGCAATCAATAGATTGACAAACTGCCTTTTTTTTTTTTTTAAAATCAAGACCTATTTCATAGGAATATTAAGCTTATGGTGTTCATACAACAAAAGAATCTGAAGCTTATACAAAAGGTTTCACAGCTGAAAGCATTCACAGGACACTTTTTATATCTTTAAAGAGGCTCTTAGATACATAGAACAAGCCAAAAAGCAGATGGGGGAAAGTGAGAGGGGAAAGTTTAATAGACAGAGCCTTTCATTTGAAATAACTATGGACAGGTTTAGAAATAAACAAACACAGCCTTGAACATCTGGGAAGAAAAAAAAAGGTGCTTTGTATGAATTATCCTGTGGTTGCTGCAACTTCAAACAATGCTCTGATAGCTGTTTTGAAAATATTATGTGAGAAGCAAAAGAAGCGAGTAAAAGATGAAAAGCTATGATAATGGGAAGAAGCAATATTTGTACCCTTTCCCCACACTTTCCATGAGCTCTCAGATGCCACCCATAAAATCCTTGTAAGGTGGAAAGTATTTTAAGTATCTAGGAAGTTTACCCTGAGACTGCACACAGCACATGACAAATCATACAGTGATGCAATTCTGGCTGGCAACAGATGGCTTGGAAGAGAAGAGTCAAAAGAAGAGATGTCTGGGACGTAGATTTTTCAGGGGTTTCAGCCTAACCCAGAGACATGCTGCCTTTAGAACTGTGATCAGTCACTGGGAGCTGCTTAAAAGCATTTCCCCCTCTGAAAGTGAATACACATCAGTGTGCATCATAGGCTACATACAGAGAGAGGGGCTTGTACTGAGGGGGGACGGTTTCTCAAGAAAAAATAATATTCCTCCAATGGACTCTTTTACTGTTATATGGACTTTCCCATTACAGTGATGTTTATTGCTTTCCCTCTCTCAGAGTTTTTTCAAATGCCCCCTATTGAACTGAAAGAACCGCTTGCAGTGAATTTTCATTACAAGCTTGTATCATCCCTCTCCTAACACCAAGACAGTGTTCCAAAGCTACTGTTACAGAGATCTGTAATTCCTATCTGGAGCGCCGTAATATTTCAAACAAAGGATATGATAAATGGCAAAGCAGGCAAGAAATTATTCGATTAAGAGAGACAGTATGAGCTATTTCCCTCTAGAATATATATTTTTTTTTATTTTAATTATGACAACAAAGATGCAAAGAAAGAGGACAGGGTAAAGTTACAGTGGAAGCCCAATCACCCATAAACAGGATTCTCAGTAGTTCCATCGATGATATCCCAGCCTTGAACTTTCAGCCAAAGAACATTAAGAAAAACAAAACTGAACCCATGTACAATACAATTACTTTGTCCCTCAAATCCCCAGTTGTAGTACATATTGTTTCTTAGCAGCACACCATATAATCTAAAGATATTAGACTTATGTAACTCTTTAAACATTGAGGGCAAAGTACATTTATCTAGTTCCATGCACATGCTTACTAGTTTAAGTTAACCTCAAAAGTTTTAATGGGTTGTTTTTCTTAAGGATTGGAGTCAAGAGAACATAGTAAAAAACGATATTAAAGTGGCATTTGTTTGCATAGGCCCACCAAAACATAAGGGACATGGAAAGACAAATTATGGTCTAAATACATGGAGACCCTACCCCTGAAGTTTCCTGGCACAGGACTGACTCTAGGCTCCAGGCAAACTAGTTTGTCCAATTCAAGTCATAGTCTGTAGTGGCAATACACCTCCATTCCTCACATAGTCTCTGTTGTTGGTATCATTCTTCTGTATTAAAGATCCTGGAGTCTGCATATCCCATATTGCAGTCAGGATGGTGCAGAGCATCCTCTCGTTTCACCTCACACTTAAGGGGCAATAGAGAGAACCATGTCCTGTAGAGCAGGTCATCGTTGTTGTCATGTCTTCTCGCAGGTCATTGTTGTTGTCACGTCTTCTCAGTGTAAACGGAAGTGTCTTATTAGGAGGTCGATGTCACACCCTTGGTAGTGTCTTTCCTGGTAGAGGACTGCTTCCAACTGTTGCTATAAAAGACCTTGGATGTTTCGTAGATAGCTTGCCTGGTTCCAGCGTGAATGGAGAATGCCCATTCAACTGAGGCCTATGCCAGGTCATTATATCAATATTCAGGGTGTAAGGTACATTGTAATGAGATTTATTAGATAATAACTAATCTGTATGTATAGTGTTTTCCCATTTTAATGTGTCTATGCAAACAAGGATCAATGCCACGAAGCGTTATTGGTGCATCTGGAGGCAATAGGAACAAGACCAGCAATTTCCATGACATAGTTCAATCATAGGCATCAAACTGAGGGATAGTTCCACCACAATCCTTACTGAACAGCTTACAAAGAAAAGACAAGATGAAAAGTGGATAGAAACATCATGGTAGAAGAATATATAGAGAGTTACAGCAGTTAAAGAAAATAACCATAAAATATTCAAAAAATATATGTGTTCAATATGTGTTCGATTTGTGTCCTTCTAAATAGTTCTGGGATTTGTAAGATCTACTGTATGTCTTTGGTCAGAGATTGAAGCTGTGTGTTACTGAAGTTAAGAAGGGTAAATCTGGGGTACTGATGGTTGGGAGGAGCATATGATCGCGCGGGGGCGCTAGCCCCCGCGCGGTTTCAAAATGTAGACTGGTATGAAATTGCCAGTGATAGCCTGAGTATAGCTGAGAAATTATTTGCCTCACCCCAGATCAAACTACACCCCCTGATCCACCCTCTAGACCCGGCCTGGGAGTGGGGAAAACCCAGGGTGCCCCATGAGCTCCTCCCAGAAACCCACCTGGAGATCCGGAGGAAAGGGGGAGAGGGGGTTCGGGTGACCCAGGTCCGGGCCCCCCACCCTAGGCCAGGCCAAAAGGCCGCTGGCACATACGGAGGTCTGCCAGCTGCCCGCCCGTGCTGCTAAAAATCCAGCTCCAGGAAGGGAGAGAGACCCTCCCAAGCCCGAAGGACAGGGATTTAAGCCCAACCTAGGCCGGTCCCCAGACCCGGCCTGGGAGTGGGGAAAACCCAGGGTGCCCCATGAGCTCCTCCCAGAAACCCACCTGGAGATCCGGAGGAAAGGGGGAGAGGGGGTTCGGGTGACCCAGGTCCGGGCCCCCCACCCTAGGCCAGGCCAAAAGGCCGCTGGCACATACGGAGGTCTGCCAGCTGCCCGCCCGTGCTGCTAAAAATCCAGCTCCAGGAAGGGAGAGAGACCCTCCCAAGCCCGAAGGACAGGGATTTAAGCCCAACCTAGGCCGGTCCCCAGACCCGGCCTGGGAGTGGGGAAAACCCAGGGTGCCCCATGAGCTCCTCCCAGAAACCCACCTGGAGATCCGGAGGAAAGGGGGAGAGGGGGTTCGGGTGACCCAGGTCCGGGCCCCCCACCCTAGGCCAGGCCAAAAGGCCGCTGGCACATACGGAGGTCTGCCAGCTGCCCGCCCGTGCTGCTAAAAATCCAGCTCCAGGAAGGGAGAGAGACCCTCCCAAGCCCGAAGGACAGGGATTTAAGCCCAACCTAGGCCGGTCCCCAGACCCGGCCTGGGAGTGGGGAAAACCCAGGGTGCCCCATGAGCTCCTCCCAGAAACCCACCTGGAGATCCGGAGGAAAGGGGGAGAGGGGGTTCGGGTGACCCAGGTCCGGGCCCCCCCACCCTAGGCCAGGCCAAAAGGCCGCTGGCACATACGGAGGTCTGCCAGCTGCCCGCCCGTGCTGCTAAAAATCCAGCTCCAGGAAGGGAGAGAGACCCTCCCAAGCCCGAAGGACAGGGATTTAAGCCCAACCTAGGCCGGTCCCCAGACCCGGCCTGGGAGTGGGGAAAACCCAGGGTGCCCCATGAGCTCCTCCCAGAAACCCACCTGGAGATCCGGAGGAAAGGGGGAGAGGGGGTTCGGGTGACCCAGGTCCGGGCCCCCCACCCTAGGCCAGGCCAAAAGGCCGCTGGCACATACGGAGGTCTGCCAGCTGCCCGCCCGTGCTGCTAAAAATCCAGCTCCAGGAAGGGAGAGAGACCCTCCCAAGCCCGAAGGACAGGGATTTAAGCCCAACCTAGGCCGGTCCCCAGACCCGGCCTGGGAGTGGGGAAAACCCAGGGTGCCCCATGAGCTCCTCCCAGAAACCCACCTGGAGATCCGGAGGAACGGGGGAGAGGGGGTTCGGGTGACCCAGGTCCGGGCCCCCCACCCTAGGCCAGGCCAAAAGGCCGCTGGCACATACGGAGGTCTGCCAGCTGCCCGCCCGTGCTGCTAAAAATCCAGCTCCAGGAAGGGAGAGAGACCCTCCCAAGCCCGAAGGACAGGGATTTAAGCCCAACCTAGGCCGGTCCCCAGACCCGGCCTGGGAGTGGGGAAAACCCAGGGTGCCCCATGAGCTCCTCCCAGAAACCCACCTGGAGATCCGGAGGAAAGGGGGAGAGGGGGTTCGGGTGACCCAGGTCCGGGCCCCCCACCCTAGGCCAGGCCAAAAGGCCGCTGGCACATACGGAGGTCTGCCAGCTGCCCGCCCGTGCTGCTAAAAATCCAGCTCCAGGAAGGGAGAGAGACCCTCCCAAGCCCGAAGGACAGGGATTTAAGCCCAACCTAGGCCGGTCCCCAGACCCGGCCTGGGAGTGGGGAAAACCCAGGGTGCCCCATGAGCTCCTCCCAGAAACCCACCTGGAGATCCGGAGGAAAGGGGGAGAGGGGGTTCGGGTGACCCAGGTCCGGGCCCCCCACCCTAGGCCAGGCCAAAAGGCCGCTGGCACATACGGAGGTCTGCCAGCTGCCCGCCCGTGCTGCTCCCTCTAGAATATATTAATAGTCCTCCAACCGATTCCTCTGGTATCTATGTAGGGTGAAATTGAGCTTTTCCAAGCAATCTGCTGCAAAACCAATGCCGGAAAAGGGGACTAGAGGAGGAAAATCAGAGTCGGGGAGGAGCGAACACAGCAGTAAGGAGAAACATTGATTACACTCCAAATCAATGCGAGATGCTGACAGGGCTCCTCAGTAGGAAAAGCTGGCGACCAAATTGCGTCTCTTGAGCCCTGCCCATCAGTAGGTGTTACTATTCATACATGCAAATCAACAACCTCTGAGCAGAGATTAAAAGAGAGGGGGAGAGGCTGAAGATGGCAAGAAGAAAAAGACTTCAATTCAGGCTCTGGATCAGAGTAGCAAGTATTATCATAAACATAAAAACTCTGAAATTCTCCTTCCATTCCGGTACACACAGGTGCTTTGCTTTTTCAAGAAAAAAATAAAACAGCAGATTCCTTTACGTCAAAAAACTGCCTCAATTTTGTTTTATCATCGAGCAGCTGTTCTTTCAAGCTCTGGCTAAGCCCCCTAAATCTCTGTCTTGATTAGCCTAATTATGCAGTAGGGGCATGTACTAAAACTCTAATGCCAACCTTTAATTTAGTTCATCAGTACCCACAGCAATATCATCATTCATTCTATTCAGTGGCTCTCATCCTGGAAGTGTCTAGGGAATGTGACTGAGGGTAAATAAATCTAAAGGCATGTGTGATGTGTAGGATAATTGTCCCTCAGATGCCCTGGTTACAAACAGTAATATATATATACATATCTGTATATATATATACAGATCTGTATATATGTGTATATATATATATATATATACAGACCTATAAATTCATCACAAGTAGATTTCTAGTGGCATAGGATTTTTTCATGAGGCAAAAAAAAAAAAAAGTTTGTGCTTGTTCTTCCCAGATACTTCCCCCGAAAAGTTAAAATCCTGATTTTTCATTATGATTAGGTCCATATAGCATCACTGTAGACTAACTTTCTCAGCTTACACGGATTGCAACCAACATCACAGAGCATCTTCTCCACCCTAGGGGAGTCAACTATAGAAACAAGATCTGGGTACACTGCTCCCAGGGAATCATTAAAAGCAACTATTAGACAAAAATGTTACCACCAGTGTAGATGAAGGACAGTTATCAACTCCCAGCCCTAAAGCTCAAATGGAGAGGCATCCAACAGCCAGATTTATGCTATCCTGTCACAGTCAAGCTCTGGTTTCCTCTGGAATAAAAACACCCTAAAGAATCCAGGTTAGATACAGGACCAATGTCTTACCCTCCCATTTCGGAGATAACTCTCTTTCAAGATGTTATGCCAATGAATGTTATTTTATTGGGAGATAGTTTCCAGATTGTGAGGCACTTGGGAATGGTAATAGCCATTCACATTTACATGATGCTTTCATACACATTGATTCATTTAATCTCACACCACAGTAATGTTCTGCCATCCAGAAATCTATTTCCATCACTAATTCACCACCCACAAAATATGTTCCACAATAATTGTCATCTTCTGCTTGGTTTTAAAATGTGCTAATTATTTTACCAAAGAAGTTAAAGAGTCCAAAGCCCTATCAGATCTCTCTTTAGAGCTGAGAAAACAGTCCTATGTAACTGAAATTAAGCTCTCATGTGCCTAAAGTTCAAAATTAGTCTCTGATCAAAATAAAATTTGACATTTGGATGAAAAGAAAACATTTTAAAGTAAAAAAAAAAATAATAATAATAAGCCTACATCACAGAGGAAACAAAATGGGGTCTTTCTCTCACCCAACCTTGTATTTTAACTCCTATTTACATCCCTATGTCAGTTCAGTAGAGAAGACTTCAGAATCAATAGTAAAAGTGCATTTTTCTCAGTTTTGAGGATTGAGCTATGTCAGGGCTTTCATTTTCCTTTAGTCTCAGAAATACTCCTGGTGGTATCAGTAGACCACATGGAGTGCCAGGAATCAAACCCGATCAACTACATGCAAGGCAAGTTCTCTGCCTGGTATATGTCCTGAGGTATTTTTAAAAGTTTGAGATTAGTCAAGAGAAAGAAGATATAAATTAAGATCCTTAGATTAAGAAAGGGAATACTCTAAAGCCTAAATATCCTTTATGAATTAAAGATCTTAAATTTATCTTTTCTATAAAACTCAAAACCTGTAGCATGAATTTTTTTTCACATTTAACATTACAAAGTTGATTTGTCTTCTCACCTATTTCAATAAAATCATTTACTATCCATCATCCTTCTTATCAACTTGTTCTATAACAGTGAAGTCTTATTAGATTGATGTCAGAGACATTTTTATTCTCAGATGAAAGCAGTTGCTCTTGTGAGATTTTTTTGTACAATTTTAAGGTACTGTAGTTGTCAAATACATCTACAAATTCTCCTATCTTTGGTGGAGTTTAATTCCAATTGCCTTGTATGTGTACTATATTTAATGATTCTCTTTTAACAAATAAAATGTGACATAAACTGGATATGAAGGTGAAGGCACATAACCTCTGAGCATCAGATATGAAACATATATTATCACTTCCATCTTGCTTTTTTGTATCACTCACTCAGGAGAAGCCAGAAGCAGATGTTGTAAAGACACACAATTAGCCCTGTGGAGAAATGTATGTAGGCATGAGGCAAGAAACTGAACATTTCTTATAAAATCCTGCACAGATATTCCAGGCATCTGAGTAAGTCAACCTAAAGTAGACCTACCAAAAAAGAAAACCTGAATGGATTTATTATAAACAAGAAAATTAAAGCAAGCATCATAGATGCCCCCCAAAAAACACAAGCTCAGGACAAGATGATTTTACTAGTAAGTGCAATCAAGCCTTCAAAGATGACCAAGTCCCTTTACTTCTCAAAATCTTCCAAAATAACAAAGAGAAATGTTTTCAGACACATTTTATGAAGTCAATGTTACCTAATGTCAAAAGTATTTACATACTTTTGGGATACCACATGCACACAAGAAAGCCAACAAAACAATATTTATCATGAGCGCATATACAAGATAGATTCAATACAACTCCTATCTACTTCCCAAGAATTATTGATTTGTATTATTATATTGATAAGAATTATCATTTGTATGGAGCCACAAAATATTCAAGTCATAAAGGCAATCCTAAGGTGACAACGACAGGGGCCGGAGAGATAGCGTTTGCCTTTCATGCAGAAGGTCATCGGTTCAAATCCCGGTGTCCCATATGGTCCCCTGAGCCTGCCAGGAGCGATTTCTGAGCATAGAGCCAGGAGTAACCCCTGAGCAATGCCGGGTGTGACCCCCCCAAAAAAAAAGATGATGACGACAATCGAAGAAGAAGAAGGAGGAGGAGGAGGAGGAGGAGGAAGAGAAGGAGGAGGAAGAGGAAGCTGAAGAGGAGAAAGAGGAAGAGGAGTACATTAGGGTCCCTATACTACAATGTTATAGTCATCAAAACAGTACTGAAATCAAAATAGTCAAATAAAACAATAAAATAGACTTGAGGCCCCGAAATTAAAATCTCATATGTATTAATAGTTCATTTCAACACAGTAGTCAAAAGCATAAAATAGAGACAGGCATTCTCTTTAATAAATGGTGCTGGAAAAACTGTATGATCCCATAAAAAAGAATAAAACTTAATCACTATATAACACCACTCACAAAATTTAAAAGTAAATCAAAGACTTGTATGACTCCATGCCACAAAATAAATTGAAGAAAGAATAATCAAACCAAACCATGCTGTCAAATTCAACCACAAAGACAAGGAAAACAAAGACAAAACAAACTTTAAAATTCTGCAGAAATTATTATTAAAGCAAACAGTTATTAAAGCAAAAATACATCCTACTAAGTAGCATGAAATATTTCTACACTATATCTGACAAAAGTCTAATAACTGGGCCGGAGAGATAGCATGGAGGTAAGGTGTTTGCCTTCCATGCAGGAGGTCATCGGTTCGAATCCCGGCGTCCCATATGGTCCCCCGTGCCTGCCAGGAGCAATTTCTGAGCCTGGAGCCAGAAATAACCCCTGAGCACTGCCAGGTGTGATCCAAAAAAAACCACAAAAAAAAATAATAATAACTAAGATATAGAAGGAAATCACAAATCTCAATAATAAAATAAATAAAAATCCCATTGAAAAACTAGAAATAGGTGAATAGACCTCTCAGCAATGAAGATATAAAAGTCAACAAACACATGAGTCAAATGTAAAATAAATCCAAGTAAAAATTGCATTAAGATATTTCAGATCTGTGAGAATGTCCCTATAACATATGCCAGAAAAAAAAGGAAAAAAAAAAAACAGGTGCTGGTAAAGTTGTGTAGAAAAAGGAATTCTGGGGCCAGAGTGATAGCACAGCAGTAGGGTGTTTGCCTTGCACAGGGGTGGCAAACACGCAGCTCTGGAGCCGCATTCGGCTCCCGGCCAAAATGAATGCGGCTCTTTGCCTCTTCTCATTTTATTGTATCCTGTGGCTCTTTGCCAAGTTTGGATTTTGTTCTGCTGCTTCTGAGGAGGGACCTCTGAGGAGAGATCTCCAAGCGCTGAGTCCCGCCCCCAGGCTGCGTCATCCCGTCTCCCATCCCTCGGAAACAACTGCACGGGCCAGCGAGCAGGGGACCCATGTGACACATGTTGGGTCCCATCTTGCCGTTAGTTCTGAGTGTGGAGGACGCAGCACACCCTCACCATCACTGCAAGATTTTGACCCTCACTCAAAATGGCAAAATGCAATGTGTTTAATAGATTATTGTTCAAATTATATGCTTTTGTGTGTTTGTCTGTTTTGGCAGGTCACTGCATGGTGTGGCTCTCTGACTCTCACAGTTTAAAATTTTGGCTCTTTGTGTCGAACTTGTTCGCCACCCCTGGCCTTGCACATGGCCGACCCAGGACAGGCCTGGGTTCGATGTCCGGCATCCCAAATGGTCCCCTGAGCCTGTCAGGAGTGACTTCTGAGTACAGAGCCAGGAGTTACTCCTAAGCGCTGCCAGATGTGGCCCAAAAATAAGGAAGGAAGGAAGGAAGGAAGGAAGGAAGGAAGGAAGGAAGGAAGGAAGGAAGGAAGGAAGGAAGGAAGGAAGGAAGGAAGGAAGGAAGGAAGGAAGGAAGGAAGGAAGGAAGGAGGGAGGGAGGGAGGGAGGGAGGGAGGGAGGGAGGGAGGGAGGGAGGGAGGGAGGGAGGGAGGGAGGGAGGGAGGGAAGAATCCTCATTGACTATTAATAGAAATATTCATAGATCCATTCTCTATGAAAAATAGTATGAAGAATTCTCAAAAACTTAAAACTTGGACTGCCATTTAGTTCAGCAATTCTACTCCTAGTTACCTTTTTTTTTAATCACTAATTCAGGGGCCAGAGCAATAGCACAGTGGTAGGGCATATGCCTTGCACACGGCCAACACAGAACAGAACCCGGTTCGAATCCCAGCATCCCACATGCTCCCCTGAGCCTGCCAGGAACAATTTTTGAATGCAGAATCAGGAGTAACCACTGAGTACCGCTAGGTATGAACCAAACCAAAAAAATAAAATAAAAAAATAACAAAATTACTAATTCAACTAGATCTATATTTGCATACCTATCTCCACTGCAGAATTGAATTTCAGAAGCCAAGATCTGGGAATGATATATGTATGTATGTATGTATGTATGTATGTATGTATAAAGAAATTGAAGTGTATATACAATATACTACAACTCAACTATAAGAAAATATAAAATCTGACAAGAATGGAAGTAAGGAAACAAGTCAGAAAGAGAAAGACAAAGAGTAGATGATTTCACTCAATATGTGACCTACAAAGAAACCAACAAATCCAAATGAAAGCCAGCCTTCGGGTTCTGAACACAAAAGTGTCCTTATTAAACAGGGAGAGAGAAAGGGCCCAATTAACTATGGCAAAGGATCTATTAACACTATGTAGGCAGGTGTGGTGTGGTAACATATATTTTGAAGAGTTGTAGAAGAATCTCTACAACTAAAAATTACACAATACAAAAATCAATATTAGCTCAATATAACCTATAACTCTTCAACATTTATTTAAGCCTTCAGAGGACCATGATCCCTGCTGACAACTTGACAATAACCTGAGGAGAGAGCCTAAGCCTGAACCATCTAGCAGTCCCCTTCTGGATTCCTGCACCACAGAAATCTTATCAGATATGAGTGTTTCTGATTTGCCACAATGTAGCTTAAAATAGCTCTATTTGCTAACTTACAAATATAATCACTATTATCAACAAAATACATTATACAATCTCCCTATACAAGTCGTATAGGGTCATACATATGTCGCATACAAGTCGCATGTGGTCATACATATGTGTACAGCATCCTTTCTAAAGAGACATGATTTTTCTTTGACGACATTCCTGGACCTAGGGGAAAGTGTTGAAACAGAAATCTACACTTAGACTATGCGCACTGAGAGAAATAGGTTTCCCCACCCACCCTCTCCTTCAGTCTGGAAAGGATTTTGTTTGTCATTTAAAAACAAGTCATGCTGTTATCTTGGATGTCTTCAGACTCTGACACCGTGCCATATTTATGTTTTGTCCTATTTGTTGCCTTCCAAGTGCAGCTGAGACACAGCAACATTTTCAAATAACAAGCAAAATAAAGGCAAATTCTTGGAAGAAAGCTGTCACCCAATTTTATTGGCAGCACAAAACCAGGACACACATAAATATCCCGACGCCTATTTATTCTGAATGTTATGTCTCCCTGCCTTGTCATTAACAATGCAGACCAAATTCCACCCCCCCCCTCCCAGACTCCAAATAGGGAAAAGATGTCAGTGTCAATAGAGTGACAGTATCTGGGGATGGCTCAATGATCACACAGTGAGTGAGAAAAGCTCATCTCAGGCAGGGACATGCTCTCAGGCAGGGAGTGGAATTCTTTCATCTGATTGAGTTGAGCCTTTGTGGCTGTTTCAGATTAAGAAGGCCTGAGAAATGTCTACCTGTCTCTCTACAAATGTTTCTTCGTACTCAATCCCTGGAACTATAGATCTGTGTCCGTAGAATTAAGTCATGCAAACCCCACCCAGAGCCTCACTACAGATGAACTCAGGGCTGGGGCTCCACAGTAAGTAGCAAATCCTGAGGGGAGGCAGTTCTCTTATTATTCACTGTGCCTGGATGTTTGCATCTCAGACTTCAAAAATTAAAAAAAAATAAAAACAGATCTGAGTAGATAGTATATAGTGGACAGGACACTTGCCGTCCATGTGGCCCACCTAAATTCAGTTCCCAGCTTCACACCTGGTATCTAGAGTACTGCTAGGTGTGATCCCTGAATGTAGAGCCAGGAGTAAGCCTTGAGCACCACTATGTGACCTAAACAAAAACAAAATGATAAATAAAAATAAGGAAATGAAAAGGGAAAAGAAAAATGAAGGGAAAGAGGGAGGGACAAAAACAAATAACAAGTAGATTAACCGTCCTTTTGCCTTGTCTGCTGTTCTTGTTTATCTCCAAGCAAATGCTATTTGGAAAGTGCTTCCCATCTGCAATCAACAGTTTGGGCAAGAAGCAGCAGCAATCTAGTTCAGTCATTAGATAACCTACCTTTGGATCCTGGCTCTTTTCATTTCTCTGGATAGTAACACTCAGCAAGTTTCCCATTCTCTGTAATCTTCAGTTTCTGAACAATAATACAGAATGTCAAAACTAATCCCTTCTCTCAAGGTGATAGATTTAAATGGGTGGGATGGGCAAACTAGTAATATTTGGCATAGAATCTGTGCTCCAGAGATTTTAACTGCTGCTATTTTTATCTTAAGTGCATGATGGCATGGCTAGTAGAAGCCCTGCTTCTCAATTAGACCTCTGGTAAAAAACAAACACCCATCCAAAAAGTAGGGTACAGACCGCCCTGTTCTCCCTGATTTTCTGCTTTGTGCTGCCCTGTAATCATCTATAATCATCTAGAGAAGCAATCACACCACTTCGCTGAATACCCAGGAATCAAACAGGGTCTGGGTTAAGCATATCAATCTAAGAGCAGAGCTTTGGTTAGAGAGGACCTAGCCAATTGAATTCAGATACCCAGATGGTAAGATAAACATCTCCAATCCTGATACTGAAGGCAGGTTTCAGTACAGAAATGGTACAAAATGTACACTTTAAAACCACAGATGAGGCAAGAGAGATAGTACAGCACATTAGTTGTTTGCATTATATGCAATAGACCTGTGTTCAACCCCCACATCCTATATGAATCCTGAGTCCACAGGAGTGACCCCTGAGCACAAAACCAGAAATAAGCCCTGAACTTTGGCCACATATTACCACTCCCCCCAAAAAAAAAACTGAAAAAAATGAAAGCACAGAGGCATCCATCCTCTCCAGAGTCTTCTTTACTTGTAAGAAAATTAGTCGACCACCTGCAGGGCCTCATTTCTAGAGCATTGCTAAAGGCTTTTAAGAATCTAGAGTTTATCAGAACAAGGAGTTTCTTTCCACAAAATAAAATCAATTTAATATGCATATAGGACTGGAAGAAACATCCTCAAATACCTCGTATTTGATTATCTTTTCTGAGAGCAAGTTTTAAGAAAAGGACTGAAAGGGAAGTGAGCAGAAGACAGGAGGTGGGAAATGCCTGGTTGGAAGGCACAACACCATGAGGTATGATCTCTAGAAATCATAAATCAAAAGAAGGTGCACATGTAAGATCATTTCATGGGAAAGAAAAAAAAATGGGAAAGGATCCAAAGAGGCTTGGCTTGACATCAAAATATAATGCAAGTCTGATAATGATGATAATGATAACGACAGGTGATAATGACAGAGAAGAAAGAAAATACTATGTAAAAGCATCTTGGACTACAATGCAGCTCTGAATTCCACAAGGCCATATCTAAGTATCTGAGCCAAACTATCCATCCAGAAACTGGCCTGCTTTAGTGTTCCTGCCCCACTTAGTCCTTGGCTGGCAACCTGGCAAAATATAGTTAATAGGGGCTGGAGAGATGGCACGGAGATAGGGCAGTTGCATTGCATGTAGAAGGATGGTGGTTCGAATCCCAGCATCCCATTTGGTCCCCCGAGCCTGCCAAGAGGGATTTCTGAGCATAAAGCCAGGATTATCCCCTAAGGGCTGCCGGGTGTGACCCAAAAAACAAACAACAACAACAACACAAATATATAGTTAATAGCACTGGGCTGGAAGGGGAGGAGGAAATGCATAGAAATAATACAGGGGTTAAAGCAGTTGCCTTGCATGCAGCCAACCACAGTTGAAATGCCATCACCACATAGCTCCTTGAACATCAGCACCCAAGAGGGGATCCCAAATTTTCTGAGCACTACTTGGGAGACACAAAAAATATAATATTCTCTCACATTCACCAATTTCTGGGAGACCTGGAAGCTGTAACCATGCCTACAAACAGTTGCCATATCTGTATTGGGCCAACTCCATAGACTCACTCTGTTCTTGAAAGAGCTATGAAAAACCTGTCTTGAAAAATTATAGATACTGTCCATACAGCTGAAAACTGGCACTCTTGGGAGGAGAGAGTGGGTCAAGCCCTGCCTACTGAAGCCATATCTGCTGCATTCATCACCCATAATTGCTGCTTTGCCCATGGCCCTGCTTCACCACCTTCTATGATTCTCTACAGAGACATCAATCTTACCAAAGCCCAGGTATGCCAGTATTTGGACTAATATCACAACTATTTTGGAGTGAGTATAGTCACCTGCCCCACCACCACCACCACCACCACTACATTCTATTTCCGAGATACTTTGCAGCCAAGAAAACATTCCACAAAAGCCAACATTTTAGTAATAGTGCTTTGAATTCCTGGACTGATTGGCCACATTCTCAGCTGCATGACAATTTCACTTGTTTGATGCTGTCATACCCATAGGAACACACCAATACCGATGCCAATGTGTAGCTGTGGTCACATAATGTTTGGAAATAAATGAAATAACAAAATGGTTAGCTAGCAACAAGAGCTTCCTAAACCTTCTGCAATGACCTAATAATCTCATTGGAGTTACAATAATTTTCACAAATTCACTTATTGCTGTGCTTTTTTTTCCTTTCTTCTCTTTTTCTTTTTTTTTCTATTTATTTTTTTTAGTATTTTTTCTCTTACTTATCTGGAAACAAATGTATTGTGGCAACTATGTCAATTATGTGATGCAGGTTATTTAAATAAAGTAAAAATATAAAAGTACAATATTCTAGTCACAAAATAATAAAGCTAACTTATAAAGTTCTAAACTTTACATATTATAATCAATAATATGTTGCAATTTGAAAAGTTAATATTGTAAATAGGCTTATTATGATGATAATTTCACAATATAAAAATATTGAATCATTATGCTATATACCTGAAGCAAGAATAATGTTTTATGCCACCTATATTCCTACTATTTAAAATAATATATTATGCTCTTGTCAAGAGAGTAAATCTTAAATATTTTAACACACACATAAATGACAATGTGACAGAGGTGTAAACTAACTTTATATGATAATCAGTTGACAAATTATACATGTATCAAGTCATATAGTAACCTTAAACTTCTATAATGTTTTATATAAATCAGATCAATAAAAGTATAATATAAAAATGAATGGAGAACAAACATCATAATGGAGCAAATGGGGCCCTCATTTCCTACATATGTAAGGAGTACATCCTGTGACTGCCATATAAACTGAGGCTGGAAGTTGATGTCATTCCTCAGCACTGACTCAGTGATGCTCGAACTGACCATGTAGACACCAGCATTAAATACATTTCAACACCCTTCACCTGTTCACAAAGAGTCTTTGCTACTTCCTTCTGAACCCACACAAAATCCATTAAGACAAGGAATATTCCTTAAGGTAGTAAATGATTGTTTAACAAACTCTAAAATGCCTAACAAACCCTTAGGCAATTATTGTTTGCCTAAGACAGAAGAAGCTTCTTTCTGCGGGAGGCAGCCCAGAAGACACCAAGAAACATATTCTCTCCAGGACCCGCACCTGAGGAGAATGGCTGCTCCGCTTCACTCCACGGCCGCATGCATCTTTTAATCCTTGAACCCCACTTCTGCACATAGTAAAAAAGCACACTACAAGCTTCACAATGGGGAAATTTTGCAGTACAATCACATGGATAGAGAATCAAGATGGCTGCTCTGATAATCCGAAAAGTACCAAACAGTTAGGTATCCTCTCAAATAAGATGTTTAGAGAAGAATTATGGAAGATGTTCATGGAGCTCAAAAAAAAAAAGCATCGACAGACTTGAATGGAGCACAAATGAGAATCAAGAGGATTTGAAGATTGAAATTAGAAAATTTCACACTGAAATAACAGGTCTGAAAAACTTGGCTTATGAATTGAAAACCTCAATGGAAAGCCTCTCCACTGGAGTAACGGCAGCTGCAAACAGGGTCAGTGAGCTAGAGGATGAAATGCAGAACAACTCCATACAGCAGAAGAGATTGTAAGAGAACCTTAAAGCAAATGATCAGATAATGTCTAAACTACTAAAAGAATGTGGCCATACAAATGGCCAAAAGACACATGAAAAAGTGCTCCACATCACTAATCATCAGGGAGATGCAAATCAAAACAACGAGGAGATACCATCTCACACCACAGAGAATGGCACACATCACAAAGAATGAGAATAAACAGTGTTGGTGGGGATGTGGAGAGAAAGGAACTCTTATCCACTGCTGGTGGGAATGCCGTCTAGTTCAACCTTTGTGGAAAGCGATATGGAGATTCCTCCAAAAACTGGAAATCGAGCTCCCATACGATCCAGCTATACCACTCCTAGGAATATACCCTAGGAACACAAAATTACAATACAAAAACCCCTTCCTTACACCTATATTCATTGCAGCACTATTTACCATAGTAAGACTCTGGAAACAACCAAGATGCCCTTCAACAGTCGAATGGCTAAAGAAACAGTGGTACATATACACAATGGAATATTATGCAGCTGTCAGGAGAGATGAAGTAATGAAATTTTCCTATACATGGATGTACACAGAATCTATTATGCTGAGTGAAATAAGTCAGAGAGAGAGAGAAAAATGCAGAATGGTCTCACTCATCTATGGGTTTTAAGAAAAATGAAAGACATTCTTGCAATAATAATTTTTAGACACAAAAGAGAAAAGAGCTGGAAGTTCCAGCTCACCTCAGGAAGCTCACCACAAAGAGTGATGAGTTTAGTTAGAGAAATAACTACATTTTGAACTGTCCTAATAATGAGAATGTATGAGGGAAATGGAGAGCCTGTTTAGAGTACAGGCGGGGGTCGGGTGGGGAGGAGGGAGTCTTGGGACATTGGTGATGGGAATGTTGCACTGGTGATGGGTGGTGTTCTTTACATGACTGAAACCCAAACACAATCATGTACATAATCAAGGTGTTTAAATAAAAAAAAAGAAATAAAAAAAGGAAACATTTTTCAGGATATACTCGGCATATAAGACGACCCCGATTTTCGGTTGACTCTTTTTTTTTTGGTTTCAAAAGTCGTCTTATACGCCGGAAAATATGGTAATGATTCTCAGAGATATGAAGCTCACCACAGAGAGTTATGGGTGTAGTCACAGAAATAATTACACTGAGAACCATCATAACAAAATGTAACTGAATGAGGGTAGTAGAAAGACTGTCTAGAGTACAGGCCAGTGTGGGGTGGGGAGGAGGGACACTTGCAATAATGGTGATGGCAATGTTGCACTGGTTAAGCTTTTTTTAAAAAAATAAAATAAAATAAAAAAAGAATGTGAAGTGATGAAAATAGAAGTCTTTGAGAAACTCAAACATAGGAATCAATGAAGTCCCAGAAACCCAGAACAAGAATAATAAGAGGAGTTGAGTTGGAGGAAGAGTGAGAACAGGAAGAGGAGGAAGAAGAATAAGGTGAAGAAGAAGAAGAAGAATAAGGTGAAGAAGAAGAAGAAGAAGAAGAAGAAGAAGAAGAAGAAGAAGAAGAAGAAGAAGAAGAAGAAGAAGAAGAAGAAGAAGAAGAAGAAGAAGAAGAAGAAGAAGAAGAAGAAGGAAAATAAAGCAAAGAAGAGTAAGAATAAGGCGAAGAATATTGTGAAGAATAGTAAGAAGAAGGGGACGATAAAATGGAAGAAGAAAAAGAAGAGGAGAAAGAAGAGTAAGAAGATGACAAAGAATAGTAAGAAGTGGAAGAAGAGAAAGAAGAAAAAGAGGAGGAAGAAGAGAAGAAGAAAAAGAAGAGAAGAAAAAAGACAAGAGGAAGAGGTTCAATTTGTAGAGTAGATGACCTATATATCTCAATGACTAAATTTGATCCCAAATGATCTGATGTCCATGCTCTATTATTCTCACAAATTGTATGAATTCACTATATCTGTATGTATAAAAATATGGAATATATTTATGCATTTAATAAATATCTAATAAAGCAACTGTAAAAAATACAGTCAAGGGTGGGGAAGGTGGGAGGGGGCAGTGGTGGTGGGGATGGTGCACTGGTGAAGGGGAGTGTTCTGTTTATGACTGACACCCAACTACAATCACGCTTGTAATCATGGTGCTTAAATAAAAATTAAAAAATAGAAAATAAAATAATATGTTCTACATAATTTTAAAGAAATGTAGATATGTCTTTATAATTAAATTACTTTAATCAAAAAAGACAGAAGAAGAAGAGAGAGAAAAAAAGAGAGAAGACAGAGAAGAGAGACAGAAGAAGAGAGAGAGATTGATACTCATAGGGTAATTAATCTGAAAAGTCAAAACTATGGTGGACTACCTAACAAACAAGGAAATAATAAAGCTGTGAGATTTGGAACATTGTTCTTATGGTCTGTAATTTTGCCAGATATCTACCAACATATAGAAGAAGAGATAATTGTACCATATTGGAGGTTTGCAAGAATAGGAATTCTTAAACTTTTCCATTTATGATCCATTTTTCCTAGAAAAATTTTATATGAGCACAGGCATAGTGGCATATAAAATGGGCTTACAAATCAAATGTTTACTAAGAATAAATGTATTTTAAAGATTTATTTTTGTGAATCTTCTCTCCCAATCTATTACTTCACCTTATATGGGATCATGACCACAGTTTAAGAAGCAAGGCTCAAGATATTGTAATCATCAATTGACCCACAAACTAGAGCTGGAAAGAGGAGGATTTTAATCTTCTTTCTTCTTCTTTTTTTTTTTTTGGCGTATGAGATTCACTCATCTTCCCTATAACCAGAGGGTGATATTAAGGCCAGCAGAACAGAACAGGGATTGGCATTTTCCTCATATGGCTACATCCTAGTTCAATCCCCTCTCCACTGAGTATTGTATCCAAAGAGTGAATCCCAAGCACACTGCTGGGAGTATTCTCAGAACACTGCCAAGTGTGGCCAAAATCCCCACCTCCCTACAAAAATACTGTCAGAATACTAAATATGACTGTACATTTAATTCTGAAACATCCTTATAAATATTGAGATTTAGTAGGTGAGTGCAGAAAACTACTCTTTTTGCAGGCATTCAAGATAAATTTTACAAGTTCCCTTGTTTATAAAAACTGCATTTGCATTTCTTAACTTAATCCTGGTTTGATCCCCATCACTACATGCAGTTCCCTGAACACTGCCATAAGTGATCCTGAAGCACAGACACAGAAGTAAGCCCTGAGCACTACAGAGTTTGACAGAAAAATAAAACTATCATTTATCAAGCTAGAGTGGCCTGCATCTTCCTTAGACTTCTTTCACTCTCACACATAATAATGAGTTTCATGTTATGCCTTGGGAGTGCCTGAAATTGAGATTTTGACCAATAGCCATCCATGAAGACAAGAACCTGGATTTTATTTTCCAGACAATACAGAATCTCCTCTCTCTCTTTATTCTCTTTTCCTTGGAGAGAGGTATTGGAGAGGGTTTTATTTCCTTTGACCCTGAATTGACAATGGGGCCTGCAATCTATCTAGTGAAGTTTAATAAGAAAGTTATCTGCTGAATTACTGTTTTACTTCCCTAATAGCCATCAAGAAACTCCACAGTTCCCGATAAAAGATGTGCTTGACTCAAGAAGTACATGAGCAGATTGGAAAAAAAAAAGGTAAATTTGAGAGTCTTACAAGCTCTAACAAAAAAGAATCTCTGAAAGTCTTATCCTTTTAAAACATCCTTGAAGAAAATTGCCATGTGTTCCTCAATGTTTCCAAATTACAACATGGTATATATTCATAAATATATCTAATTCATGTAAAATATTCAAAGAAATGGCCAGGGAGGTATAAAATAAGCAGCTACCAAAAGTGTGAACTAATGTGAAATCATATTATCTCAAAGTAAAAGGTACTTAACTGTGCTATTTTGATATTAATTTTTCTTTGAAGGTAAGAATCTATTCATAAAGCAGATAGTATATGTAAATAAAATAATTTATTCAAATATACATAGAAACTTGTCTGGGATGATTTTCCCATGCTATATTTGTAGAGCTATATTTATTTTACATTTACTCCTGGGAACTAAGAGATATGTTACACTTAAAGAGAAATTATTGATCCCACATATTTGTTAGGTTTGAATATTCATCTATTCTTGAATAGCAGGCTGATTGTGACACTGGAATGTCTGCATAATTTTTAAAAGACTCCACTTAATAACTAAGTTTAATCTGCATTCAAAATAGCATCTGAGCAGTAATAGTCCATTCTCTCCCCAACTAGATACCTGTTCCAAAGTCAATCAGGGCTGGATTTATCAGGAAAAATGAAGTCATGAAATTTTCCTATACATGGATAGATATGGAAATTATTATGCTGAGTGAAATAATTCAGAGGGAGAGAGATAGACACAGAATAGTCTCACTCATCTGTGGGATTTAAGAAAAATATAAGACAGTATTGTAATAATATCCAGAGACAATAGAGATGAAGGCTGGAAGAATGGGCCCATGGTATGAAACTTACCACAAAGAGTGGTGCAATTAGAGAAATAACTGCACTAACAACTATCATGACAATGGTAGTGAGTGAGAGAAATAGAATGCCTGTCTGGAATACAGGCAGGAGGTTGGGGGGGGGGGGCAATGGGGGCATTGGAGGTGGAAGGGTTGCACTGGTGAAGGGGGCTGTTCTTTTTTATAACTGAAACCCAACTACAAACATGTTTGTCATCATAGTGCTTAAATAAAGATATTATTAAAATAAATAAATAAGCAAATAAAAAATTCAAGGCTGGATTAATTATCTACCTCCTTGCTCAGTTGCTTGTATATGTTAAGCATAGACTAAAACTTCTCCAGTGCTGGAGGGGCACTTCAGTTGCACCCATCTGGACACCTTTCATTTTTCAAATGGCATTGCAGGAGATCAGTGTTATTCCATTTTTTCTCTTCTGCTTTTGAATGTTTGTTGTTGGGGGGTGTTTTTGGGGGGGAATGGAACACACCTGGCCATGCTTAATCCTGGCTCTGTGTTTACAGATCACTCCTGGCAGAGCTTAGGAAACCATATGCAGTACTGGGGATAAAACTGGGTCATCTACATGCAAAGCAAGTATGTACTATCTCTCTGGCCCCTCCACTTTTTTCTTTATTGACCATAAAGAAATTTCCAAACATTTTTTTCTTTTTTGGTATTGTTTTTGTTTTTGTTTTGGGGTCACGCCTGGCAGCGCTCAGAGGTCACTCCTGGCTCTGCATTCAGAAATCTCTCCTGGTAGGCTTAGGGAACCATATAGGATGCCAGGAATCAAAACTGGATTCGTCACGGGTTGGCGTGTGCAAGGCAAACGCCCTACCACTGTGCTATCTTCCCAGCCCCCAAACATTTATTTTTGGTTTTTGGGTCACACCCAGCTGCCGGGATTCAAACCATGGTCCTTCTGCATGCAAGGCAAATGCCCTACCTCCATGCTATCTCTCAGGCCCTCAAACATTTTTTCTAATCACACTTTCCCTTTCATATTCCTTTTTATACTGTATAGAGTCTCTTACATACACCCAAAAAGTATAAACTTTCTTCCTCCTCTTCCCCCAAACAAGAACCAGTTTTCCCCACTGAGAATGCATATACTACATACTCTACAACCTACATTATTCATTTAATTTATTTGCAGCAGCTTCATTAAAATATAAATCTAATCAGATTTCCAGGATTTAAATATCAATTGCTATCATTTTCTAAAGGTATGAACTTGGACAATTAACTTTGATGTGTCTCATTTTACTCATCTGTACAATTAGGGTAAACCTTATATTTAATAAGACTACTCTGTAAATTAAGTTAGTCCATGTGTGTTTAAAATACTGCTTAAACACTCCTTGACAGCTGATGCCTTAAATATTTACATTAAGGTAAACAAAAGATAAATTGAAAATAAAAAACAAGGGCCCGGAGAGATAGCACAGCGGCGTTTGCCTTGCAAGCAGCCAATTCAGGACCAAAAGTGGTTGGTTCGAATCCCGGTGTCCCATATGGTCCCCCGTGCCTGCCAGGAGCTATTTCTGAGCAGACAGCCAGGAGTAACCCCTGAGCACCGCCGGGTGTGACCCAAAAACCAAAAAAAAAAAAAAAAAGAAAAGAAAAAACAAATTGAGTACATCAAATTTAAAAGTTATATAAATATAAAAAATCACTACAAAAATTAAAAGACGAGATACCTAATGACAGAAGATATTCACAATTCACGCATCCAATATGGGTTAATATCCAAAAGTAAACATTACCTTATACAAAAATATGTATTCTATAATTCAACAACAAAGAGTAAACAACTGAATCAAAGACTGGGTAAAACATTATTCAAATATCTGTATTCCAGATATTTCTCCAAGAAGACAAATAGATGGCCAACAAGCACATTATCACTTGGTATTAGAGAAACACATATAAGGACAAGATATTATCTCATACCTATGAGAATGACCTATATCAAAAATGCAAGAATAAACAAGTATTGGTGAGACTAGAGAGAAATTCTATGAGTAGAATCCTCATATGCTGTCAGTAGAAATGTTATATTTGTAGAGTATACTTGAAAAACAGAATAACAGTCCTCAAAACACTGTAACTAAAACTATTGAATGATCCAGCAATTCTAATTCTAGGTATAGATCCAAAGAGTATGAAACTGGTGAAGAAGGGTATTCTGTTTATGACTGAAACCCAACTACAATCATGCTTGTAATCATGGTGCTTAAATAAAGATTTAAAAAAATAAAAGATAAATAAAATAAAACCTTACTGCAGGCCAAGAGTTTTACATTAAAAAAAAAAGTTTCAAATGACACAGGTCAAGTGATAATAAGGGAATCAGTAGTTTCGGGAAGGAAACTTCCTTCCTTGCCTTACTCTTTGATCACCTGTTGTGTATGTAAATATTTTAGGGGATTATTATGTTACTGACCCTAACCTGATCGGTGATTGTGCCCTACCCTAGGGTGTGACCTGGCATTCTGCCCCCACCCTAGGGTAGTACCTGATTCTGCTTCCACCATTGGGTGGTATCTGATCCCACCATTGGGTGGTACCTGATTCTGGGGGATAAAAACAAGGGTCTGTGGAAGGCGAGAGGCTTTTTGCTGGAACTGAGGCTGAGTCTTTGGACTTCAGTCTTGTCCACCGAATAAAGCTAATATTTCCACAAGCCTGACTGTCTGCGAGCTGTTTACCTACCGTTTCACCTCAGAATCCACGGCTAGACAGGGTGGCAGACGCGTGCTCCGAGCTGGAAGAGAAAGGCCTCATCCTCCATCCCTACATCAGTCAATCTCTTCAAGGGCTGACTTGCAACAATCACCTGGGGAAGTGTGTAATGAAGGGAGTTAGGAAATGGGGCACAGACAGATTCAGAATTGGTAAAGTCTGAGTGAAGAACATATGCATCAAAACAGCTAATTCCCGAAATCCCACTGAACAATTGTCAGACTACATCTGAGTTTACCTGATCTTCCCCAACTGAAGAATGCCATGCCTTTTTTTTGCTGAAAAATTAATTAGTAGTAATTAATTATTAAATTACTTATTAAACTGCCCCCCAAGGTCTGTGCTAGGTTGTGAAATTGTTGAAATTGTTGATGGTCTTTGGTAGCATCACAGCCTTTGTTCTGTATTAGAACGGGTCCTCTCAGAAATTTTCTATATCTGACACTTCTGCATCTCAATGGGTTTCACTGAAAGTTCCTGCACCTCCATGTTTTAGGGCTGCCTTCACTCTGTGACATAGTGACTTTTTCCAATTCACATCACCAGGGCCTTACCTGTCTGCCTATCTGCAACATATTCTTCACTGATCCTCATGTGTTTCTTTTGTTTTGTTTCTGGGTCTCACCCAGTGGTGCTCAGGGGTTTCATGGCTCTGCATTCTGAAGTCACTCCTGGCAGATTTGAGGAACCATATGGGATGCCAGGAATAGAACCAGGGTCTGCCCAGGGTTGGCTTGTGCAAGGCAAACGCCCTACTGCTGTTCTGTCTTCATGTCTTTATGTGTTCTTGGTGTTGACACAGTTTTAGCAGTTCCACAGTTCTGGAGCCACAAAACCAACATTAGAAGTGAGAGTAATGACAAGCATAATCCCAAGACCACCTGAGTCCATATTCTCACCCTCTACTTGGCTCAAGTGAACAACCAAAGCCCTCTAATATAGCTGCAAGAAGCTAGACCTGGGGCCGGGCGGTGGCGCTAAAGGTAAGGTGCCTGCCTTGCCTGCGCTTGGACGGACCGCGGTTCGATCCCCCGGTGTCCCATATGGTCCCCCAAGCCAGGAGCAACTTCTGAGCACATAGCCAGGAGTAACCCCTGAGCGTTACCGGGTGTGGCCCAAAAACCAAAAAAAAAAAAAAAAAAGAAGCTAGACCTTTGCCTCTGAACTCTTCCTAACAGGTCATCCAAACCATAGGGGCACCCTAACCCATGAGCAAAAAGGAGAGATGAGTAAAAGAAGTTTAAAATAGTTCTCTAAAAATATGGTATACATGCTGGGAAAAGGGGTGGAGGGAGGACAACCCTGGTGGTGAGAATGGCCCTGATTAATTGTCACTATGTACCTCAACTATTACTGTGAAAGATTTGTTATTTACTTTTGGTCACAATAAAAATTATTAAAAATAAATAAATAAAATAAAATAGTTCTCTAATAGATGGAACACCTCCCCCAAAATGCCCTGCTCCCCTAACTTGAGAAGATTGAGAGGTAAATAATGAATGCTTTTAAATATTACAAAAATTATTTTATGGATATTTAATATAATACAAAAATTAATTATGACTGATATTATGATTTATAATAAGAAATATGTATTAAGTCTCCCTCATCATTTCTGGCACAGAGCTCCTAAAACTTTTAGAATTTTATAAATGATAAAAGCAATAAAAGTGTCTGTTTGTTAATTAAGTGATTTTTAGAAATCCTTTAGGTCACCTAAAGATAAGGTGAAGGCAATTTGGAACTTTTCATTTTTCACTTCCACTACCACAGTTCTCCTAAAGCTGAAGAACTGGAACCATCAAAAAACCAATGATTTAATCTATTTTTCTATGTACTAAAGCGGAAGGAAGGAAGGAAGGAAGGAAGGAAGGAAGGAAGGAAGGAAGGAAGGAAGGAAGGAAGGAAGGAAGGAAGGAGGGAGGGAAGGAGGGAGGGAAGAAGGAAGGAAGGAGGGAGGGAAGGAAGGAAGGAGGGAGGGAGGGAGAGAGAGAGAAAGAAAGAGATAGAAAGAGAAAGAAAGAAAGAAAGAAAGAAAGAAAGAAAGAAAGAAAGAAAGAAAGAAAGAAAGAAAGAAAGAAAGAAAGAAAGAAAGAAAGAAAGAAAGAAAGAAAGAAAGAAAGAAAGAAAGAAAGAAAGAAAGAAAGAAAGAAAGAAAGAAAGAAAGAAAGAAAGAAAGAAAGAAAGAAAGAAAGAAAGAAAGAAAGAAAGAAAGAAAGAAAGAAAGAAAGAAAGAAAGAAAGAAAGAAAGAAAGAAAGAAAGAAAGAAAGAAAGAAGACAGACTAAAAAGGATGGAATTTTGAGGGCTTCAGGACTGAAAAACATGAATAGATTTAGGAAAACGGCATACCTGGAAAGAGTATAAAAGCTCCACCCTTCTATCCCACTACTTGTCTTACGTTTCTCTTCTGTTTGACACTTCCTGCTTTATGTACTTTTGCAATAAACCAGTAATTTAGCAACTAAATTTCCTAAGTTCTGCAAGTCACTCTAGAAAACTAGATGAACTTGAGGATTATAATTAGTCAGAGGCACAAGTTACAACCTGAACTTGTGGGGTTAAGCCCCAATTTGTGGAACTTGATGCTCTCTCCAGGTGGAAAAAGTTATAACTAAGCTGAATAGGAAGCACAAATTGTATCTTAAGAATTGCTTGATATAGGGAAAATAAAGCATTCACTGGAATTGGGAGCAGAATTGTATAGCCTAGAATCATACAGTCTTCATGCATTTATTCTGTATTAGCACAGTAATACTGAAGTAATTTTTTGCATGTCATAAAGAAAAGGGGGAAAGGAAAAAATGAGGAAAAAGAGCTCAAAGTCTTTTTATTTCTTTTTTCTTTAATATGGAATACTTCATGAATTTGCGTGTCATCCTGTGCAAGGGCCATGCTAATCTTCTCTGTATCATTCCAATTTTAGTATATGTGCTGCCAAAGCAAGCACTCAAAGACTTAAAAAAAAAAAAAAGGAAAAAGAAACATCTATACTATCTCTACTGATAGTACAGTAGGGAAGTCGCTTACCTTGTGTGCAGCATATCTGGGTTGGATTGTAGGCACCACCTATAGTCCCTTGAGACCTATCAGGAGTGATTCCTGAGCAGAGAGGCAGGAATAAACCTCGAACAAAGCCTGCTTTGTGTCCCCTTCCACCACCACCCCATAAAAAGGCTCTGCTGTGATTATTTTCTCATAGTTTCAAGTCATTTGTTAAACTATGATTTTTAGTGGCTATGTCTATAAGATCTATCAAAGGTAAGTCGCCAGCTATTTAGTAATGTTTCTCTTTTTGGACCACTACACGTTCTATTTTTTGTGTTACAAATAAAGCTACCAGACTATTCTTGTGCATAGATTTTTGTGAGAATCTATTCTCATTGAATAATTAGTAGAACTGGAATTACAGAGTTAAAGTAATAAATGTTTTCAAGGCTCTTTAACAAAGTCAAATTACCTAATGAAGATAATATCAATTTTATTCCCACTAGCATACAAAAAATATATTTTACTGCCTATGAATCTATGTGCTTCAGTTTCTTCAGTATAAAATAAAATAGCACATATTTAATAAAGTTACTGTATTAATGTGTTTAAAGGAACTCTTGGACTCTTGTCACCCATGCCCATTTTTCAAATATTATCAATTTGTCATATTTTAAAGTATGGTTACTTTAATATATTAATTTTATTATTATTAAATTTTAATGATTCCAAATATATTTCTCTTTGATGGAAGTATCTGTTCATTTCTTTGCTCATAAAAAGAGATCTCTCAAAACTGGGAATGTAGTTCAGCAACTTTCTTTACATATATGAAACCCTAAGTTCAATTCTTGATATAATCAAAAAAGAAATCTCCTTAATAATATTTGTGTTTATTATCTATTTAAATAAAATGTATCACATAGTTGACATAGTTCAATAGTACAAATGTTTAATACATTTATATTATATATAAGTTATTTAAAAATGAAAAGAAAAGTTAAAAGAAAGGGGGAAGGAGAGATAGCATGGAGGTAGGGCATTTGACTTGCATGCAGAAGGATGGTGGTTCGAATCCCATCATCCCATATGGTATCCCGAACCTGCTAGGAGTGACTTCTGAGCATAGAGTCAGAAGTAACCCCTGAGCGCTGCCGGGTGTGACCCAAAGACCAAAAAGAAAAAAAAAAGTTAAAAGAAAGAAGAAAAAAGGAAGGAAGGAAAGAAGGAAGAGGAAAAGTACAGTAGCAAGCTCATTTATGAAAATTGTCTTACCAATTAAATCAATAAAATGGCAAAAAGTTTACTAAGCACTTTTTATTTTTTTAATATAATTTTTATTTTAAATATAGTGGCTTACATATCGTTCACAGTAATATTCCAGGTACATATTTGCATTGAATCAGGGGAATTCCCACCACCGAATTGTCCTCCCACAACCGCTCCCATCCTGCCTCCCATATCCTCCACTCTCCCCCTCAGGGGCTGCTAGAATGTGTGGTCCCTTCTGTGTCTAGTCAATTACTTAGTGGTCTTATAGCTGTTTGGTCTTGGTGCCTCTGTTACTGTCCCCTCCAATTGGGAGGCGGGACTAGAAAGTTCAAGTTATGTGGTTTTGTTTGAGGAAGAGAAAGGTAATATAATGGGGTAAAAATCGACTACGCCGACTATGAGCAGAGTCATTCTAGAGGCTCTCATCCTTGATTTGAGGGACGATGGGGGAAAAAAGAAGGTGAGACACCACAACAGTTCAAAAAGAGGAATCAAATAAGATATCCAGTGAGCACTGCAGCACTAAAAATATGTACCACATAGTTGCCATGGTCTTGAGATAGGAAATATGACAAGGCGCAAAGAGGAAGAAGAGAAAAGAAGAAAGAAAAAGTAACTATATAATTTAAAAAATGGACAGCTACTTCAATATATACCCCAAAACAAAGAAATTGACAAAAACTAGATAAAAAAAAAATAAAAAAAGAAGGATTATTTAGTGTTTTTTGTCTCCTCCCCCCTCCCCGCATAGGCACAGTAAATATTGGGGTCATCCGTAACGGGAATCCCCTTGGCCTAAGAGATACAGGGTTTCTCTACCCTTGGAATATATTGTCATGGGATTATCTATAGACTCCTTTCACGTTCATTTACTCTCCCCTTGGTGTTTTTGTGCCGTATGGAAGACTTCTGCTCTGATCTGGATGATAAAGACAGACCTCTAAATCTAGAGGTCTCAGTCTGTGCACAGGTCAAGGAGTGGAACTTCTGATGAAGACTTTCTTTGTGATTTTAGAAGTTCTGTTTCCTCGATGTCATTTTACTCTGTCTTCTGTGGTTAGTCGTCTTGGCCCTTGCGCTGAAACTCGGATGGAGCCTGGGATATTGTCTTTCATTATGTTTCCAGAAGACTCGTTCATTTGCAATTGCCTCAGTCAGGACTCTGGAATTGGAGGTCATGATTGTTATGCAGGATGTAGAACAAACCCTAGACTAGGGCTTTCTTGTTGGTCCCAGAATACATACTGCCCGGTCATGGTTCTATCAGCCGGTCATCTGTAGATCAGTTCTTGGCTTTTGCACAGCCCATAGTGTGGGAAGTCTTTCGATTTTGTTTTATCATTAGTTGGTAAGGTAGGATAATCTATTCTTATGTCCATTTGTTCCCAATTTCCTCGTTGTCAGGATATCATATTAGAACTGGCACATGTTGGAGATTGAGTAGTATTCAGGATGTCCCAGGCAGGCTTTGGTTCCTGTAGCTGTTGTGAAGAATGTGTCGATTCTATGTCTGGGGTTCAGGATTCAAGTCTGGACGGTCGGTGATTAATCTTCTGGCATCTAAGATGGATCCACATGACATATTTTCAAGGTGGGAGATTCCCCTGTATTGTAAATAAGTATGAGTTCTTATTCCTAGTAGATAAGAGCTTGTTTATATACGTGGGATTTCCCCTTTTTTAGTGTGCCTTTGCAGGAAGAAATGGTGCTTCATTATATTGCTGGTGCATTTGGGGGTGAAAAGAACAGAGAAACAAGTCACACACCCAAAAAACATAAAAATAGAAATAAAAAATATATGTTTGCTCACATATGTATAGTGAAAATGGTTTTAAGTAAAATGAAATAAAAAATAAAGAGGTAGTGTTATACAGGTCTTATACTTATAATGCAAGTATAGGTTTCCCCATTGCCTTTTGAGATTTTCTTGTGGGGTGTGGGTTCCCAGGCCCCTTTTCATTGCACTCCCTGCCCTTCCTGAGTTTGGTAAAAAATTTGAGGGGGGGGGGGTCTTGTGTAAAGTTCTTGCATTGGGAGTCCTTTTAGGGCTAAGTCCGGTATCCAGCAACAGTCCACGTTAGGATAAGTTGGTAGGGAGAGCCACACAGCATGAGTCAGTAGGGGTGTTGGTTGTCTTTTCCTGCCAGGGACAAGGTGTGAGTTTGAGTGGATGTCCCTTCGCTTGGGTGCTGGGTACTGGTTCGTTGGGGTAGGAGGTCAGTCTTGATGCCTAGTAGATTAAGAACTGAGGGTGAAGAGTTTTAATAAATTGGAAAATCTGGATGGGATTGAGCAGTGAAGGGGCAGTCAGATTCCTGGAAGAGGGATAGGGGAGAGTATTTGGAAGGGGCAGAAAGGAAAAAAGGGGAAAATAAGATTAAATAGGGGGAAAAAAGGAAGAGGGAGTAGTGAGAAGAGAGGTGAAAAGAGCGGGGGCATGTCATTTTGCTTGAATGCGTTTGATGAGTAGGCCCCGTAGTATAAGTCTGCAGGTCACCGTTGCTGCTTCGGTGGTCTGGCTGGTCATATGCTTCAGGTCCTAAAAGAAGGTATGCCCTAGAGATAAAGGGTGTGTTAAAAAGTTTTGTCCAGACATTTTTGTAATGCAACCTGGGTATAGTATCTGGTGTGGCTTAGCTCTGAGATGCCATCTTAGGTTGTCCATCCTTTGTATCCAAGAACGCCTGTGGACAGAAAAGCTGAGAGGTTACTTTAAATATATTAAGCTTAAGGCATTAACACCTATTATTTTGAAACACTTCAGTTGTAGTCAGTGATTTCCCGTGGTATTCTTTACCTGTAACCTTTTATAAGATCCCTAAGAGATTATTATGAGCCTTTGCAATTACAGGCTGATTACATACCTGTTTACTCTACGCTGCTGTTTCTGCAGTTGCTGATTTCTTTATGGTTTAATGTGTGGTCAAGAGTTTATGATGTTCCTCTTTCATGTGTTTTGGGCACTTCTGCCCAGTATATGTGTGGTATGTTTGGAGTTTCTACCCTGTTAAGTCCTGTTACTTGATCTTTGAATATTAGTTGTATATATGGTGTAGTTTCTAGGTGCTCCAGAATAGTGCTATCATTCTGTGTTTATCTTTCATCTAAGCACTTTTTATATGTTCAGTCTGTTAAATTGGGGTATTCCTTTAGGGATGACAGCATCAAACAAATGCAGTTGTACAGAAATTCAAAGCCACAGAACTATGGATTTTAGGGACATATATCCAGCTGCAGAGCCTCCTGAAAGAAGGCCTATTTTGAACAAGGAGACTGCATTTGTGGGCATAATTATAGCTGCCAGCCTTTCTCAGAAGAAAGAAGATAAGGGGAAGGTGCCCTCACTCATTCCACAAAAAGCCCTAGTGATATCAGCCCAACAACCTGCACACCCGGAGTGTGGTCATATTAGAGACTCCACAAGGATCATAGAGGCTCAGTTATGAATGAGGCAGGCCATCGAGAGAACGCTTATTCTGGGTGACCGAGGTAGTAAGCCTGGCTTCAGAAGAATTCGGACTTGGCCCACCTTCTCCTGAAATGGCCAGCTTTGGGCTGCATGGGCTGGTGCAGCATAATCTTTCATGGCTTTGTTTACATCTAATTCAAGGAAAGAATAAGTTTACAGATCTGGCCCAGTTCAAAAAATGATGACTATATTTGTGGTCATAGTTACAACTCCCTAACAATATCTTTTACTTTGGGGGGCCACACCAGGTGACGCTCAGGTTATTCTTGGCTCTATGCTCAGAAATCACTACTGGCCTGCTCAGGGGACCATATGGGATGCCTGGAATCAACCGAGATCATCCAGGGTCAGTCCCAGGTCTGTCCTGGGTCAGCCACATGCAAGGCATACGCTCTACCACTGTGCTATCACTCTAGCCAATAATATTTTTATATTTCATCCTAGTCAATGATTCTTAAAGTTATTAGAGAAGGAAAAAGTTAATGGAGATTTTTTTAATGTGTCTCTGAAGCTCAAAATTCAAATAGGTCCAAAATTTTCATTACTTGACTTTCATTTTGCAGCAATTATCACCTACTTTCTTGCAAAGTTAATAGGGGAAAAAAACTAGTAGAGGTTTGATTGTTTTAATGTCTCTCAGCATTAGCCACACTTGAATCAACCTATGATGTCTTAAGAAGGCTCATCATCCATTGTTAACCGAAAGAACTATGTGGCAAGAGTAAAAATCTTTGTGTAAAGGGAAAAACAATCTGCTCAATACTCTTGACAGATTCTAAGTTTCTTAGTTATAGTCCACAGCCATACCAGATACTACTCAAAAGACAGTGCCCTAAGCACTCCCTGACCAGACTTTCTAGCTAGAATGTCAGATGTCTACTAGACCTTACTTCACAAGCGTAAGTGATCTGAGAATCACAGCATGCCACATTTCACAAAGCATGTAGTTTGCAATAATTAAATCAAAGGCTTCAAATAACTCAAGAAGTATAAAGCCTTTATCAAAATCATGGACTCTATGAAATTTGAGCATTACTACTTTTATTGAACATGACAGTCCAGATGAGCTAGAATAATACAAATCTATAGCCTAAAAGATATGTCCCCTGTCCATACTTTTTCTGCTATATGAGCATAATAAATTATTTAATTTACTAAGTCTTTAAGGTAGGCAGTCAAGTTGGGGGCCCATTGGCAGTAAATTTTAGACAGCCAAATGCCAAGAAATGTTTGGTGAGGCTAAAAGTCAAAATATAAAGAAATATTTGCAGAGACAAGACCATTTAAGGGCTAGGGCTACCCTATCTGGACAATCATATGTGGTTCCAGGATTTAAATCAGGGTTGGCTGCTGTAGGGTACCTATCTGAGACCCACCCATTTCTGGGAGGGGTCTTGGGAACCGGATAATAGGTGTGACCTTACCTGCAAAGCCCGGCCCATTCCTGGGAGGGGTCTTGGAATAGGTAGATAAACCCGGAAGCCAAGGGATTAAGGGTCTTTTGGCTTTTGGCCCTGCTGGGCTCTCTGAGGGAGATGGCTGAAAGAGGATAAGACGCAGGGCAAGCCTAGAATGGCTTTATGCTTGAAAGGTTATGAGATAGGCCACACACATGTGGTGGCTAGGGCCTAAATAAAGATAATGCTTCCTGAGGCCTGCCTGCTTGTGAGTTTGATTTTACCATTTGCCTAACTTGGGACCCGCCGGCTTCCTGGGGGTTGCTGAGCCACGTGGCCTGGGATGGCAGAAAGAAACTCTTCACCATCCATCGCCATCCAGCCCCATCATTAATTATTTAATACAACAGGCTGCATGCAAAGCAAGGTCTTAATATCTGTCATTTCTATCAGGATCTACCCTTGCCATTTTCTTTAAGGGTGTGGTATTTCCTTTACTTTCAGAGCTCTGTCCTCTCCCTGAAGAAAATCACACTATCCTTAAAATTGGCATCTTCCCTTGATGAAATGATTTGGCTTCACAGTCTATCTTCTCCTGAAATTATATTTTGTGAGAAAGACAAAGAATCAGAACTGCAACTGGAGGTTGCGTCCAACTTCTTTTCCTGGGAAGAGCAGAACTTTTTCTCTGCCCAAGAACCATAATTTTCTGAAAATCTAATGACAAGAACTAATTCTCCCCCCCACACCCCTAGTAGATCAAATAGGTCTCAGGTATAGCTTGATGGCTGCCTTTAGTGAGAATGGAAGACTTTTACATCCACACCATGAAGAGCTTGTATAGACTTTCCATAAACAAATCCAACCATATCACCTTAATTTTCTTTTTTTTGTTGTCGTGTGTTTTGTAGTTTGTTGTTTGTTTCATATTCAGCAGTGCTCAGGGCTCTGCACTCAGGGGTCATTCCTGGTAGCTGCTCAGGGGAGCATATGGGATGCTGGAGATTAAATCTGTGTTGGTCTCTACAAGGCAAACACCCTACCCACTGTGCTATGGCTCTGGTCCATGTTGCTTTATTTTTTGTTTGTTTGTTTTGTGTTTTAGGTCATACCTGGCAGTGCTCAGGGGTCTCCTGGCTCTGTGTTTTTGAAGCTCTATACTTAGAGCTCAAGGGGCACATGAGTTGCCAAGGATCAAACTCAAGTCAGCTGATGCAAGGCAAGAACCTTATCTACTGTACTTTTTTTCAGGTCCAATTTTCTCATTTTAGAAGAGGGAAAATTATGGTATTTATCGCATAGAATAATTCCAAGAATCTAGTTAGAGTTTATACATATACAGATACACACTATTTCTATATCTATCCATATATTTATACATAATATAATATCTATCACAATTCCCAATATCTCAAAATGGCAATTGTTATACTGTATGATATGAATAATTTATGCAACTGAGGAAGAGGGAAAATTACCCTATAGCAAAGCTAATAAGTATATAATATCAGTTAATTGGCCCCTTTCACAATATCAGTGACAAAGGAGAAAAGCAAATTATTATGATCTCTGTTTTACAGACTGAGACAACTAAAGGCTAACTAAATCTATAAACTATATGATTACTAAGTGATTGTCAAGAACTCAATATCTCAGCTCTTGTTTAAAAATCTAGGAGATCATAGACACTCTATAGTCTCCACAGTCATTGCAATTAGAATCACTCTCAGTTTAAAGAATACTTTCTTCAGGGCTTAAAAGAGCAATAGTTAAATAAGACTGAGAAGCACTGAAGCAATCACACAGCAGTAAGCCACTTTCCTTGCATGTAGCCTACCTGGGTTCAATTCCTGTCACCCTATATGATCTCCCAAACCCCACCAGGAGTGATCTCTGAGTACAGAGCCAGGATTGTGCCCTGAGAACTTCTGGGTATAAACTTAAAAAAAAGATTAAATAAAACGAAGAGCATTTATCATTTTTCAGAATCCTACCTTGCTCAAAATTACTTTCTTTTTGTTGTTGTTTTATTTTGTTTTTGTTTTGGGGTTTTTTTTTGTTGTTTTTTTTTGTTTGTTTTTTTTTTTGGTTTTTGGTTTTTGGGTCACACCCAGCGGTGCTCAGGGGTTACTCCTGTCTGCTCAGAAATAGCTCCTGGCAGGCATGGGGGACCATCTGGGACACCGGGATTTGAACCAACCACCTTTGGTCCTGGATCCGCTGCTTGCAAGGCAAACGCCGCTGTGCTATTTCTCCGGGTCCTTGCTCAAAATTACTTTCAATGTTACTACAGTTCAAACAAAACCATGATGACCATTTTCAAAACTTGCATAAACACAAGTACTATTCAAGACTGTTATAAAGGTCAACTCAAAATGCCCTCTGCACCTCTGAGACCTCACAGCATCTCACATAAATATTGTTGATTCTTTTCTGGTTCTTTCTAGAACTCCCAAGCACTTGCTTTATTTGCTTTAGGGAGCTGCTTGTATATTATTCAGGGTAAGATTTAGCTCCAAATTATCAAAATGAAATCCTCTGTCCTGAGGTATAAGCTGATGAAAACAGAATTTTCCTATTTTTAATTCCCTAAACTCCTGATATGGAATAGGCTCTCATCTGCACAGTCTTTAACTTTCTCCACAACCAAAAAATATTAACTGAAGAATCAGAAAGCTATGGGGAAAGCAACTCATTGAGACTGTAAACAGCATATCACTCTTCACAGATCAATGCATCACTTGAAAATAGCCTCATTCTGTGTTCCCAGCTTCAAGTCAGGACCATTCATAGCTCAGCACTTCATAATTACATACAATTAACAGCTCGGAGGCTGAGCAGCAGAGTGACTGGTAAGCAGTGAAAGCTACAAATCTGTTTTGCAGTACTGTATATTTTTTTCTCCCTTGATTTTCTTTATTGTTGTTTTGCTTGTTGCCTATTAGCATACCTCTGGGGAATGTTTCAAAGATGTAATGTTAACAAGCAAACACTTGTGAGATTGCCAGCTATTGCAGATGACTTTCTTTCTTTCCAGGGCACAGAAAGAGGGAAAATGAACTGACACATTGTTATGCAGCAAAACAGAATTATGCAGAAAATGCAAAATTATGCAAAACATTAGCTGTGCAGAGCACATCTCTGAAGAATTCAGGGCAACATTGATCAGCAATGAGAAAAATAGGAATACATCTAATACTACAATCTACTAAAGAATCTTGTTAATACAAGAACACTGTGGATACTTCAATGAAAAGGCAGGAGGAGTTGGTCTCTTCCTTAAACTGGTAAGGCTATGAAGTAGAGGGGTAGAAAAGATATTTTCAAAGAAAGTAGGTGTACAAAGCTTTTGTAGAAGTCAAAGTTCTCTAGAAGATACTAATTATAAAAACAACAGTTTGCAGGATGTGCATTTTATTATTATAAAACTAATTTCTATCTGACAGGCATTGTTCTAACTACCTCACATGTATTAATACATTTAATTCTTAAAAGCATTCTCAAGTTTACAGTTGGTAAAGTTATTAACTCATTTTATAAGTGAAAACCTAAAGCTTGAAGGAGATGGATAACTTGTCCACGATCACACAGTGAATAAATAAAATGAGAAAATTCTGAACCCATAAATCTGTGCCTAACCCTTTTCTCATGACTAGAAAACAGACCTCCATGATGGCAGACATCTGAGATCATGCTTTTAAATTCTCTGGTTTTGTATCAAACCAATGAGCTTTCATGGGAGGGTTTAATTGGAGGGACCATTATAACACTTATGGAGGAAAGCAAGCACTCTGGTGATGCTTGTGTAGTTGGAATGATGTATGCATGAAAGTCTGATTAACAGTATTGTACATCCCTGGACCTTACAGCAAGTAAGGCTCTGACCTTGCATACGGCCGACACGGTTCAATCCCCCACATCCCAGATGGTCTGTGAGCCCACCAGGCATGATTCCTGAGTGCAAAGCCAGGAGCAACCCCTGAGCACTGAGAGTGATACACCCCACTCCAAAAAGAAAGAAATTTAAGGCTACAGGAATCCTTATACCCTTGTGAAGATCCTTGCAAGAATTTAGTTAATAATAAAATTGCCATATGAGATTATGGAACTGATTCTTGACACTCACAATTGCAAGGTATCTCATAAATCACAAACCATCAGCCTAGAGATAGAGTGATACAAGATGTATGTACCATCACCCAGCTTTTATTTATTTAGTAGAGGAGGAATCTTGGGGACCACATGTGAGTTTTCTCCTAGCTCTTTACTAAAGGATCTCTACTTAAAAGGCGTGTGGGACCTATTCATTGCCATCAATCAAACTTGGATCAGTCACAAGCAAGGCAAGTATCTTACTGCTATACTAACTCCCCAGACCCTCACCCTGCTTTTCAAGAGAACTTGAGTATAAGGCCTTCTCTTAAGTTCTCTGATCCAGCACTAATATTTTGCTCTCACAGGATTTTTGGTTTATTTTGTTTGTTTTTTGGGGTTATTCCTGGCTCTGTGTTCAGAAATCATTCCTGGCAGGCTCAGGGACCATATGGGATCCCAGGATTCAAACCACCATCTGTCCTAGATCAGCTACATGCAAGGCAAATGCCCTACCGCTGAGCTATCTCTCCAGTCCCTTGCTCTCAAAGTTTTATGATGTCCTTATTATTCTGATTTGTTCAATTAGCACTGTTGTGAGGATAGGGTGTGTTGGGGCTCACTCTTAGTAGTGCTCATGGGGACCATTTAGTTACAGGAATGTTTCATAATCCAGACTGTCCTCCTGGATGCAAAACAAGTGCTCAGCCTGCTGAACTTTCCTGACACCACAAATTAGCACTCATTTAAAGGGGGACATCCATGTTGTTGCTACTCAACAACACTTACTGTTTCTGAAATGAAGTAAGTGTGAGAAATTGGTTCTGTTAATGTTCACCTACTAAGGAACTCCCCCATTCCCTGGATTCTCCAACTAAGTAGTTTTCAACCGTTTTACATCTGGAGAAAAGTATTAATCCACTGCCAGATTAGCTGATTTAAAGTTAAATAACTATAGCCATTTAATAATACATTTAATAACTAGATTTTAAAACAAATATACAGAATACTATTATTAAAAACTGGTGTTTATTTCTGCCTTAGCAACTATGTCTATTTTCATTTGTCCACAAATGAAACAAGGTTGAAAATTATTGCCCTGTCTTATCATATTTTTCTTTTTCTCATAAACATTCTTCAAAAATTCTACATTAGGGATCAGAGCAATAGCACAGTGACAGAGTATTTGCCTTGCATGCAACCAACCCAGGATGGACCCCAGTTCTATTTCCTGCATCCCATATGATCCCCAGAGCCTGCCAGGAATGATTTCTGAGCACAGAGCCAGGAGTAATCCCTGAATGTCACCAGATGTTACTCAAAAACAAAACAAAAACAGAAAAAAGAAGTTCTAGGTTAATTAAACCAAATTAACAGGACAAATTGGGTGAGTTGTTTGATTTTTTTTCACAAAAACTAATTACTATATTGACAATTTACCTATATACGCAGAATGCTCAAACAAGTAGGGAAGCCATTCCCCTATGATGGAAAGTGAGGGTGATGTCCCAATATGCCAAAATCCGGGCACTGCTGTAAGGTATTCAGAGTCTGCGTGTACCATGAAGAAATAAACACAGGGTTAAGTATAAAACTTTCAAACTCCATAAAGTCATTACAAGGATACCAACATTAAAATAAGGTTCAGGAGTATATATAGGAATTGTAAGGAGAAAGAGGAGACAGAACATTCAAATGAAGGAGGAATGCATGAGTTATTCTGAGCCTTGGGGAGTGCAGACATATGGGCAAGGGCTACATTGAGAAGGGACACATATCTTGAGTCAAAAAATCAGAATTTTGTTTTTTAATCCACTGGTTTCCAAACATTAGTGTCCATAAAGTTACCTTAAATATTTGTTCAAAATGCATATCCTCAAACCCTCCCAGAACTTCTGAATCAACAGGGACATATTTAACAAGCAGGTGAACCTAATGCAAGTGGTCTGCTGAAAGCAAGGGATGTATTATTTACAAAGTAAATGATTTTCTGAATATAGAGCTGCCTTTATGCCCACTTCACAAGCATATGGACACACAGGAAACTAGAAAATCATTTGGGATTGTAGCAATCAGTTGTGCATTGGGTATGGTGCTTATTTTGCACATGGCTGATCAGGTTTTATCCTTGGCACCTCATATAGTCTCCAGAGTCCCAGGAATAATCCCTGAGAACTGCTGAGTGAAGCCCCCATTTTTTTAATTTTTTATTTTTAATTATGAGAACAAAGATGCAAAGAAAGAGGACAAGGTAAAGTTACAGTGGAAGGACAATCACCCATAAACAGAATTCTCAGAAATCCCCTTGCTGATATCTGAACTTTGAACTTTCAGCCAAAGAACATTAAGAAAAACAAAACAGAACCCATGTACAATTACTTTGTCCCACAAGTCCCCAGACTGTAACACATAATATTTCTTAGCAGCACACAAAGCAATCTAAAGCCATAAAACTTATGTAACTCCTTAAACATTGAAGGCAAAGTACTTTTTTTACATTTCCATGCACATGGATATTAGTTTAAGTTAACCTCAGAAGTTTAAGTGGGTTGTTTTTCTTAAGGATTAGAGTCAAAGGAGCACAGTAAAAACGGTGTTAGAGTGGCAATTATTGTTTGCATAGGCCCACCAAAATATGAGGGACATGGAAAGAAAAAGCCTTGGCCTAAATACAAGGAGACCCTACCCCTGAAGTTTCCTGACATAAGACCAACTCTAGGCTTCAGGCAAACTAGTTTGTCCAATCAAAGTCATTGTCTGTAGTGCCATTACACTTTTATTTTTCACACAGTCTCTGTTGTTGGTATCATGTTTCTGTATTAAAGATCCTGGAATCTGCATATCCTACATTGCAGTCAGGATGGTGTGGAGCATCCTCTCGTTTTACCTCACAATTAAAGGGCAATGCAGAGAGCCCTGTCCTGTAAGCAGGTCGTTGTTGTTGTCAAGTCTTCTTAGTGTTAAGGGAAGTCTCTTTTGAGCAGGTCAATGTCAGAGCAGTGGTAGGGTCTTCCCTGGTAGAGGATTGCTTCCAGGTGTTGTTATAAAAAAAAAACCTTGGATGTTTCATAGATAGCTTCCCTGATTCAGGGTTGAATGGAGGATGCCCATTCTTTTGAGGCCTGTGCCAGGTCATTATATCAATGTTCAGGGTATAAGGTCCAATTGCACTACAAGATTTGTGTGTTCCAATCCCTATTAGATAAGAAATTATTTGTATGTATAGTATTTTCCCATTTTAATGTGCCTATACAAACAAGGAGCAATGCCACGTGGCGTTATTGGCGCATATGGGGGCTGTCAGAACAAGTCCAACAATTCCCATGACATGGTTCAATCATAAGCCTTAAACTGAGGAACTTTTTCACCAAAATTCCTTATTGAACAGCTCACAAAGAGAAGAAAAGATAAAAAGTGGGTAGAATCATCACTGTAAAAGAATACTTAGTAGGAGTTATAGCTGTCAAAGAAAATACACATAAAATATTCAAAAAACATATGTGTCCATTTTAATTCTTTTGAAATAGTTGGGGGTTATTAAATCCAATGCATTACTTTGGTCTGTGATTAGGACTGTGCAGTACTTAAGTTAAAAAGAGTAAATGTGGGGTACTGATGGTTGGGGGTGAGAGAGTTGAGGAGTAATAATGAGCTTTGTAGGGGTGTGCGAAAGGACAGAATCTGTTGGGCCAAAAGGTCGGTCTTGGTGCCTAAAAAGTTAAGAACTGAGGGTAAAGAGGGTTAATTAAGGGGAAGATAACGAATCCGGATTGGGAAATGAGGGAGTAGAAGGGGCTCTGGTGTGGGGGAGGGGAAATATATCAGAGGGGCTATATACATTGTATAGCTGAATTGTTTATGGATTAGGCTTGGCAGTCAGAGGACCACTGTATAGGAAGTCATGTCTACATATACACTGATTTTAGGGACCTATTTGAATGTTATCCTCCAAATCTAAAGCATTCCATTTTTTTTCTTAGAAACAATCAAGAATTAAGAACATTTTTGGGTGAAGTTAAAAAGTATATATGTACTGCAGGCATATTTGAGCCCTCAAGCTTTTGAAAATGAATAATAGTAAGAAAAGAACCCCTGAATGGGGTCCAGTATGCATACAACAGGAGTTTGTTTCCCCAACCCTCCCCTCAGGGCCCGATTTACCAGGCCCGGCCCTGAAGACCAGTCTGGAGTGGAAGCCCCCAATTTTTTTTTAATTATCATAAGTTAGAATGCCATTTGTTCACACCCATATTGATTCCTAGGTACTACAATGCCATCCAGAGTTCTCTGTCAGGAGAAAATTATTGGAAACAAACCCCATCATTCAAGACAACTGTGATGGTTCTTGTCTGTGAAGACTTACCCATGAAAGGTTCCAGTTATGATGTTGATCTTAAAAGCTACCTGACAATGGTTGTGAATAGAATCTCCTCTCTGGAAGACAGAGAAAATCTAAGCTCCTCGTTTTAGCAATTCAAAAATCTTATGATAACCAACCCTCATTGGTATTTTTGCCAAAAAACACAAACACACACACACACACACACATGGAATCAATCAAGGTTGCTCACTTTTGCCCTCTTATAAAGAGGGTTTGGTGGATTCCTCAGAGAGGATTCTGTAATAGAAGTCTTTTGAGATTTCCAACAAAGAGATTCATTTGTTGGTGGTGAAGCTGGAAAAGTATTTCCCAGATCATTTTACTTAGTTGTGATTACTCTGCCGTGCATATTAGTGAGAGTGTGCTAAGCACTGGGAAGGTTTAGATTTACTCTGCTGAATATCAATGGATACCCAGTAGATCCTTTTAGGGAGCTACTGTGAACCTGTCTGCCACATATTCCAGAAGGTACAGGATCTTGTTTCAGAAGCTGAAAATTTCTTCTGAGTGAGCAACATTTGACCACCTTCTGTCCTCTAAGCTCTGCTTCTGTTTGAAATGCTTCATGCACTGGTAGTAAAATGTTTTTTTCTTTACAAAACCTAGTGCTAATGGCCCCCAATGCAGCCCATCTCTATGCTCAACTCCCCTGTATTCTGAATTCTGAAGCTGAATTCTCAGCATCACCACTTGGAAGGAATGTGTGATGTCCCTTGGTTGACTGTTTGAAACCTAACAATATAAATACTTACCTAGGGTCACTAATAGTGAACTTGTTTTTGCTGCAATGGATCAGGCTGCTTACAAGACATGCTGGAAAGGGATGAATACCTTCCTACTAAGACTCCATTCAGTGTTTACTTCACTAAAACACTCCATTATTGCACACTGAGTGAGAGAAGAGACATGGGGAGGACCCAAATTTGTGGTGATTAAATACAGAGTAATTTGTTGAAATTATTTGCATTTGTCTGAATAACACTAACTTTTAAGACTATGTCATTTAAAGGAAAATTGTTAGATATTATTTTTCTGGCAGCAATAATCGGGCATTTTTCATAAAATGGCTTCCTTGCAAGAAAATCACCAAATAATGGCAGAAAAACACCCAGTTCTAAATACAATGAAGCGTGAGGTGGCGAAGTCAAGATTAAAATGGCTCTCGTGCTGTGGATATAGACTAGAGTCACTGAAGTGATGTCTTGCTGTTCCTGGGCACACTGGGAGCCGCTGCTGAGGCGCTAATGGGCCCCACACAGGTCTTTAGAGTGGCTTCCTGGCAGGGTGTCTATAATAGCTGGGCTTAGGGGGATACCAGATGAAGTTGATGCAGCGCCCAGAGCTCTTGGAGAATAAAAGTTTCTCTGCACCAGAGATGTGCAGGCTTATGCCCAGGTCTTGGGCTGCTTCCGGCAGGCTATCTCTTTACCCTCTTGTTGAGACTTAACAAAACACTTCCCACAGGCCCATAGTGGACCTAGGGAACTCCAAAACCCTCGAGGCAATTAGTTTCTGCTTGCCACCTCCCCTCTCTATCCTCATGGAAAAACAAGGCAATAGACAGACCCCTTCTAAAGAATTAGTTCTTGGGCCCGGAGAGATAGCACAGCGGCATTTGCCTTGCAAGCAGCCGATCCAGGACCAAAGGTGGTTGGTTCGAATCCCGGTGTCCCATATGGTCCCCTGTGCCTGCTAGGAGCTATTTCTGAGCAGACAGCCAGGAGTAACCCCTGAGCACTGCCGGGTGTGGCCCAAAAACAAAAAACAAAAAACAAAAAAAAAAAAAGAATTAGTTCTTATGTAGTGTCTATCCCTCTAACTCCAGCTCCATAAAAAGAAACAGTTGATTCTTTATAATAATTTCTAATTCTATTTTCAAATAATAAAAAATTATATGTTTATGTTTGAAATAAATATTTTCAAATTTCAAGATTTGAGGCTGGAGAAATTTGAAGCTGGAGTTAACTGTTTGCCTTGCATGCAGCTGACCCGGCTTCCATATGGTCCCCACCCCATCCACCAAACACCACCAGGACTGATCCCTGAGCACAGAACTAGGATTAAGCCCTGAGCACCTCTGATTGTGGAATATATATATAATATACCCAAAAAGTAATAATAACTACAAATTTGAGGCCAGTAATGAGGGTAACACATGCCTTGCACATCTGAGATCCCTTATAGAGGAGAAATTTAAATATAGAAAACTAGGTCCAAGAGATATTTCAGTGGGCAAGTTCATGTTTTGAATGTAGAAGGCCTGGTTTGTCTTTGGGGCCACACCCAGTGGTGTTCAGAACTTACTCCTGTCTCTGTGGTCTATAATTCCTGGTGTGGTTTGAGGGATCAGATCCTGGTGTTGAAAATCAAATCCAGATTAGTCAGGGGCAAGGGGTAAATGCTCTCTGCTAAAACCCTGGTTTGAAACCCAATACCACATGATATCCTGAATCTCCAGGTGTAACCCCAAAACCAAAAAAAGGGCTAACTCCTATTCTCATAATGAGTAACATTTTTACTTAGTAAGAGGGATTATGATATTTTATTATAATTGTTTTACTTACATTAAAATTATATTTATAATAAATGTGCTACTTTTTAAATAATTTAAAAACTAATAGATTTGAAAGCTCATTCCAACTAAATTTATACATGGTTTCTAAATTTTTCTTCACTCCCATTCAACAAATGACTGTCTTGTGACACCACACTGTCCCACCAGATGAAAAATAAATTCCTCCAGTGGAGGAAGTCAGCCCGATTCTTGCTTGTTCCATCAGCCCCACTTTCTGGAAGGTTGTTCTTATTCGCTCCAGGTCATCAGTTGGTTACATACACCTGACAACGTTGTTTACACATAATCATTTTAACTGTGGTTCTCACCAGGGACCCCATCTCAGGCTTGGTACTCCCACCTTCAGTACAGTGCTTATGGAGCTCTGAACTCCTTTGGTTTCCAAGCATCCACCCTGGCTCACAGGAGTTTACATTCTTAGCAAGGTCCCAGCTTATGGCTGTGGTGCTCCTGGGGGGTCACTGAAATGCTCACACCCACAAATAAATGTAATGTTGGTTCACAACTACAAACCTGACAGGCCTACTTGGGTTCCTTTTGGAAGGAAAAAATCCTAATGAATCTGTACAAGTGTCATTAGTATAGCATGGCGGATTCTATCTCTGCTATGCTGAATAGAAACAGCATTATTTTAAGCTAGAGTCTGATACTCTCCATCACAACAAGAGTAGATCAGGCATTTACAATAATGGATGCATGCGAGGGATGAACAGAAGACATCTCAGGACATGCTCCTGGCACTGGGCAGGCAGCAGTCTGTTTGGGAGCCTGCATGAAAAAAAAAAAAAAAAAAAAAAACCAATGCACTCAATCTCTGCAGGCATCCATTGCACTAAGAGGCCCACGACCCGCATGGTAGGAAGTTCGTTAGCTGCTGATGCCAAAGTCCTAGTTGAGCAAACAATGCCAGACTCTCCCCTGTGCCCACTCTAACCTTGTGTTTTGTTTACACTGAAATACCAACACACAGATTGCACACTCTGGAGAGAGAATCCCTAAAGACAGCCACCTCTCTGAAAGCCAGAGAACTTCAGACCTTTCCCTTAAAAGTTTGTCTTCCCTGCCCAATAAAAAATCCAGAATAACAAATGTTAAAACAATAAAATCCTAAAATACAATAGAATAAAAGAAAATTAATACAGTAAAATAATTTAAATTAATACAATAAAAGTAAAATCATGAAATAAAATATATGCATGAGCTCAAGCAAGTTGCTTACTCTTTCTCAGTTTCTCATCTACAACATGGGGATCATAACATTCTTATCTCACTGCCCAGGGAATCGAATGCACGAAACAAAGAACATATAACAGGGGCTAGAGAGATAGCACAGTGGGAAGGCCATTTGCCTTGCACACAGCAGACCCAGCTTCAATCTTCAGCATCTCATATGGTCCCTCAAGTCTGCAAGGAGTAATTTATGAGTTCAGAACCATGAGTAACCCTTAATTGCCACTGGGTGTGGCTCAAACAACAAAACAAAAGAAACACGTATAACAAGGTATCTGTTATTCCATAGACTATGATTATTAGCACTGTTAACATAAAATCCAAAACTAGACTTCTTTTATCCAAAATGACCACACATCATTTTTTTACCAGAATCTAGTCACATTCTTCTTTCCTGATCTACCTGCATCCTTCAGTTTTCTGTTTTCACTTCCCTCAACATTTCTCCTGTCCTACACTCAGGAAAATCACAAGCTTATTCTAAAAACCAGAGAGATAGTGCACTTGTAAAGAATCTTGTCCTACATATGATATAGTGGCTTGGGTTGATCCCTGGCATCACATGTGGTCTCCTAAGTGCAAGCAGAAATTATCCTTGATCAGAGAGCCAGGAGTAAGCCCTAAGCACTGCCAGGTACGGCCCACATACCAAAAAATGGGGGTGGGTGAATAGAAAAGGGTTTATTATGAAATTCTACTTAAACCAAAGAAAATAATGGTATCTAAACATGTGTCCCATCCAGCAACTCCCTCATCTCTCCCTTTCCATAGTGAAAGCATCGTTTCATTTATATTCCATCCTTTTCTATCTGCACTGGACAAGTCTACCATCTCAGAAAACAGATTTTCCTTGTGTGCCAAAGAAATACTCTCAACCCATTTGCTCAAAGCTAACAAAGCATTCCAGATCTTCTATTTTGAGCAAGATTCACCCCAAAAGTAAATTATTTTTTAAAAAGAAGTAAAAGCTTGTCCTTGTTCATGTGAAATTCTTAAATTCAGTTAAGCTGTTTGGGTTTTGCCTTTTAAGAAGCAAAATATAGTACAAATCATTAGCCTATATTTTCCTTGAATTTGGCATGCCTGTGGATCTTTTTATTCTCCATTTACTGATTCTTTTGTTATTAATATTTTAGCCACTCAGTATGTTTCTATTGTAGTTATAGAAAAAGCATTTTGCCCTCTAAGAGCCAAATAATACATTGAAAAGATCTATTAACATGGCCTTCAGTAAATTAGCAAAGAATGTAGCTTTATCTTTTATTTATTAAATAATAAGAATGCTTCATAAATCATACTTTTCTTTATTTAAAATGTACTTGAAAAGAATATAAGTTGAATAACCTCTTTATGCACTCTGTGTTTGGTAGAATAATGGCCCCAAAGATGTCCACATCCTATTATCCAAAACTTTAACATTACTTCATAATGTCACTCAGGTTAAGGACCTTGAGATCAGGAGATTATCCTGCATTATTTGCATTGGTTCGGTCTAGTCATATACGTTCTAAAAAGTATAGAAACTTTCCTAATAGGATATATGTGTGCAGGGGGGACTGGGTGGAAGGGGTGCAATGACAGGGTCAGAGAGACATAACCAACAAAGAATTTGATCCACATAACATTCTCTCTTGATGAACAAAGGGACATGAACCAAGAAACACATACAGCCTGGAAGCAAGAAAGGTCAATAAATGTATTCTCCCAGAGAAAAATGAATTTGGCAAGTCAATTCCTTTATCATGGCCTATTGAGACCCATGTTAAATTTCTGAACTAGGCTGGGTTATTTGTTTTTAAGAAATGGCACAAAAAAATTGAGCCTGGTATAATTTACAATTATATATAACTGATGTAGGTTGTAAGTTTATCCTTATCAAACATTTCTGTTGTGATAAATCTTCCTTCCCAGAAAATTCCTTAAGCGAGGTATCATCTAAATTATGAACTCCCAAAATAGAGTAGTTGAAATGGTAGAAGAGTAAACGGAATCTAATCACTGTTAGATTTCAGCTTCAATGAGGTTTCTGCATAATTGACTATGTAATGTGAAAATTCCTGGTTGCATTTGTCCTCCTCAAAAACTAAGCCAATTTACAGAATTGCAAGTAGCAGTCTTTCCCACCTCACAGATTTCATGATACTTATTAAAATGTTACAAATTTGAAAATTCCTTTTTTTCCATTAGAGATTGTGCAGCAACCACATTTCCTTTTTTCATATTTTAGAAATTGACAGATAACAGAGTCGTGATGATAATAGTGACAGATCTCCCTAATTGCCATTTAGAGTAAATTAATATATTCCTATCCTGTGTCTCCCTTCAACAAGTGCGGCCAACCATTTTCATCAAATGTGGGCAAACACAAAGGCACCTTCTGGGGATTTTTGACTAAATAAAATCAGAACATGCCAGAGAAATCAGACCATATGTACATCTGGAGATTTCAAAGTCAGTAATATTTTATTGCATTTGGCTAAGATAAAGAATAAGATTAGTCATGCCTGAATTGTCTCAGTAAACTGTATTTTTACTGATACTAATGCTACCAAATATTTCTACTCAACACATATGACTACTTTCAAACCAAATGAAAGTTTTCTCCTCAGAGCTACCCAACTAAGCTGCCACAAGGATTAGAAAGATACCGCAAGATTTAAGACACTTACATGCAGTCAACCTGAGTCAATTCTTCACCACTGTGCATGGTCGCTGGACACCACTAAGAGTAAGCCCTGAGTAGTGCCAGGAATAATTCATGAGTACTGTCAGGTGTATCCAAAAACAGAGAATCTTACACACGGTGCAAATAAAATGTCTCCATTAAGGAACAGCTCTCGTTGTGCTGTATTGAGCTGTGTTGGCAATAGTCTCCTGCCTGACAGTGTATCATAGTCCTTTGTTTTTCAGAAAAAATATTTATAGTTTTTGGTTTAAAAAAAAAAGGTTCTATCTATGATATTTCTATATCTTAAAACACTTTACACACCAAAAGCAATATGAAGTCTTGATTTTTGTTTTTGTTTTTGTTTTGGAGGTCACACCCTGCGGCACTCAGGGGTTACTCCCTCAGAAATCGCTCAGAAATCGCTCTTGGCAGGCTCGGGGGTCTATACAGGATGCCGTGATTCGAACCACTGTCAGTCCTAGGTCGGCTGCATGCAAAGCAAACTCACTACAGCTGTGCTATCTCTCTGGCCCCACAAAGTCTTGATTTTTAATGAAGAATCTGACATCATCATAATCCTCATTACAATCTTCATCGTCACCATCTTTATGTTTGGTGAACCAAGACGATTTAAACCAAGATAATCCATATAATGTCCAGATTAGCTAAAAACTGAAAACAGTAGATAAAAAGGAACAAATTCTCTATCTTTCTTTTTTTTTGTTTTGTTTTTTGTTTTGTTTTGTTTTGTGGTCACACCTGGTGGTGCTCAACTCCATCTCTGAGCTCAGAAATTACTCCTGGCAGGCACGGGGGACCATATGAGATGTCAGGAATTGAACCACTGTCCTTCCTGGATCAGCTGCATACAAGGCAAACACCCTGCTGCTGTGCTATCTCTCCAACCCCAAATACTCTACTTTCACTGTAAAAGGACTTCTCTAAAACATCACAAAATTCAACCATATCTTAGCATCCATCCTCAAAACTCAAAAATTCTAAAGCATATATACATACTATAGTCATTTCAATGCTTAGTACAATAGCTAAGTTAAAGAAATTATCCAAATGCCCAACTGAGTAGATGAATGGATAAAGAAGTCGAAATATATATTACATATATATTAGTATATATTACATAGTATATAGTATATATTATTATATATTGTATAATGTGGGTATATATACAATTTCAACTCTAAGAAAGAATAAAAGCAATCAATTTGTCATGACATGGATGGAAATAGAGGATAAAATATAATGCTAAATGAAGTCAGTCAGAAGATAAGGGATAGATACAGAAAGGTGATCACACTTGTGTGTGGAACTTATATATGTAGATCAAAGTAGCAATAAAGAGTCATAGGCAGTACAGCCAAAGAACTGATACACTCAAATGAGGTGGGGGGGTTGAAATAGAAGGCCATTGGGGTCCTTGGTGGGAGGAGGTGCCTACACTGGTATTGGCTGTGGTGTTGGAATTATTTGCAAGGGAAAATATGGTTAATAATATTATAAACCATTAAATGAATTATAAATGCATCAATTAAAATTTTTTCAATAGACAAAATAGACCATATCAACAGGCCCAATTCTACAGGTTAAGAATCTCTGCTCACTGTCACACTTTACCAGGTGATTTCCCTCCCAATACATAACTTTGAGGCCTTTTAAGAACTGGAAGCAGGTTACTACCAGCTAGGTCCCAGTAGCCTTCATAACTGATCTCTGCCATTCCAATGGGCCCAGCTCCACAACTCCTGAACCACTGACACAAAACATACTGAACATACGGACACAAAAAATACCAGATGAGATTAATCTCAGTCTCCACTCTTGGTTTTCAGCCATTTCAACAGACTCAGTTCCACATCTCCTGAACCTCTGTTCACTGCCACACTCTACCAGATGAGATTAATCTCCAATCTCCATACTCAGTCTCATATTTCAACATTTCCTAAAAGCTCTTGACAGTGTACACAGCTATATGGCAGTTCTTCATCAAAGTTCAGGCTGTTCATAGTTAAACTTCATATTATTGAGTGAAGGCAAGCAGGGAAGGAATAAAGCAAGTCCCAACCTAATAACTCAGAAGAGGCTAACTACAGTTAGAGGCTAACTACAAAGATTCATCCTCAACACAGGAGAAGCCTGGTAAACATAATTGAGGAAGATGCAGATACACACTTCAACTTGAGTGAGCAAAAACAGTAAATAGTAACACAAAGATCAACCAACACCACCAACTCATTAAATTCTCAAATAATGACTTTAGCTCAAAGAAACAATGGCACAAGCAGTCAGCAAAGTACAAGTATGAGTGCTAAAATGAGAAAACTATAAGCATAAATGAGTAATAGTATGATAAATATTTTTTGTTTTGGGGCCACACCCAGTGGCTCTCAAGAATCACTACTGGTTCTGCACTAAGAAATTACTCCTGGCAGGCTCAAGGGACTGTATGGATGGCTGCTAGGGATCAAATCTGGATCAGGGAAGAAGGAAAAGAAGAGAAGAAAAAAAAAAAAGAAGGGAAAGAGAAGAGGAATAAGAAAATGAAGAAGAGGAGGAGAAAGAAAAAGAAGAGGAAGAAGTAGAAGAGGAGAAAGAGGGGCCGGGCGGTGGCGCTAAAGGTAAGGTGCCTGCCTTGCCTGCGCTAACCTTGGACGGACCGCGGTTCGATCCCCCGGTGTCCCATATGGTCCCCCAAGCCAGGAGCAACTTCTGAGCGCATAGCCAGGAGTAACCCCTGAGCGTCACAGGGTGTGGCCCAAAAACCAAAAAAAAAAAAAAAAAAAAAGAAGAGGAGAAAGAGGAAGAAGAGTCTACAGCCATACCACCCTGAATTGCCCAAATCTTGTCTGATCTCAGAAAGAGGAAGAAGAAAAAGAAGAGGGAAAAAATGGATTGAGTATTCTTTTGTTTGTTTGTTTTTTGGGTCACACCCAGCAGCGCTCAGGTATTACTACTGGCTCTATGCTCAGAAATTGCTCCTGGCAGGCTTAGGGGACCATATGGGATGCTGGGATTCGAATCACCATCTTTCTGCATGCAAGGCAAATGCCTTACCTCCATGCTATCTCTCCGGCCCCTGAGGATTGTTTTTTATTTCTTTTCTTATAGTAGTGTCTTTGTTTAAACATCGTGATTATAACATGTTTGTAGTTGGGTTTCAGTAAAAAAAATAAAAAATAATTTAAAAATAAATAAATAAATAAAATAGAAAATAAAACTAAAAAAATTCTGAATCAGTTGTGTACAGGGCAAATACCCTACCCACTGTACTATTGCTCTGGTTCTGGAAAGTAATATTTTTTAAAAACTCAATAGAAATTTGGCAAATGCAGTCAAATATATATCTACATTTGACCAGCTCTGTAGATTCACTCTATTCTCTAAATATATATAAACTAAACCATGAAAAATCATGTGTACACCTGCTGCACAGCTGAAAGCAGCAATCTCAGGAGGAGAGGGCGGCCCAAGCCCCTGCCCTGCCTAAGCTATGCCAACTGCACTCACCACCCACAATGCCATTTCAACAATGGCACAACTTCACCACTCAATCATGGGGCTCTACAGAAATGCCAAATAGACCAAAAGTTCAGGGATGCTATTACTTGGGCTGACATCTCCTGTGCTCTTTGGAGTGAGTTCAGGTACTTCCACACCACACCATCACCACCTTCTCATACTTCTAGAAGTCCTGGCAGACAAAACCACACCCCACTGGAATTCCTGGATAGCACAACCACATACATGGCCAACTCCAAATTTTTTTCAATACTGTCATTCCAGTATCCTTGAGCACACCACTTTAAACATCAGAATGAATTCAAAGCTAATGTTCAGAAACAAAACAAATAACAGAAAATCAACTAATAACAAATTTCTTAGCAAGATTCTGACAATCACTTAATAACCTCATTGCAAGATACATTGATTTTCATAAAATTTCTTATTACTATATTTTTAATAATTTCATTTACACTTACTTATAAACAATATAAAATAAATTATTTTGTGCCTGCCAAGGGTTTAAACATGAGAATGCATGGGAACAATGGTGGAGAAAATATTGCATTGGTGGTGAGATAGTTTTGAAGCAAATGAGCAACTATTTAATATCTATAAATAAATACATATATTATTTATAGCATATTATATATTACATATAATTTTGTATTATATATATTACTTATACATATATGTTATAGCAGATAGGGCATATGCCATGCACTTATTTGATCCCTGGTACTCCATATGGTCCCCTGAGCCTGATAGGAATGATCCCTGAATACAGAGCCAGGAGTAAACTCTGACCATCACTGACCCAAGCCCCGCCAGGTATGACCTCTGAGCACATAACCAGGAGTAAGCCCTGAGCATTGCTGAGTGTTGCCAAAAAAAAGTGGGGGGGAGATTCCGGGTGAAAACAAAGTCAAATAGGAAAACTCCAAGACACATTATACTCAACGTGACAAAATACAAAGATATAGAATATTGAAAGCAGGAAGGTCAAAAAAATAATTTACATGCATAATATGCAGAGCATATCTATCAAATGAAATTCTACAGCTATCTGAGAATGGAGAGATATAGTACAAAACCTCAATGACCTGAACATATTAGCAAGAATACTCTATCCAGCTAAATTACCATTCAGATGTAAAGAAATGATACAGAGCTTCAAGAACAGGCAACAGATTTAGGAATTTATAGCCTCAAAACCAGACTTGCAAGAAGCATTAAAGGAGTTTATTTAAATGGCAGGACAAACTTCTCAGCACTTGGCATGAAGTATGGCATTAACTCACGGCACTGATGCTTGGTTGCCCTTCACTAGAATAAGAAAGGTTTGTTTATTCCTATCATGACAAGGAATTTTATGATTTGCAATAAAGAATTTCTCATTTGTATCAAGTTTTACATAGCTAATCAAGTAGCTTTTTTTATAGCCATAGAGATTTTTATTATAATCCTTTACATATTAATATAGACAGATAAGTAGTATATATATATTAGTTTCTAAATAAGGAAAGCCACTATTTTCTTTTTCAGGTTAAAAAAATTTAAACTCTGGCCAGAGAAATAGCATGGAGGTAGAGCATTTGCCTTGCATGCAGAAGGACGGTGGTTAGAATTCTAGCATCCCATCTGGTCCCCTGAGCCTGCCAGGAGCGATTTCTGAGCATAGAGCCAGGAGTAACCCCGGAGCACTGCCAGGTGTGACCCCCCAAAAAAAAATTTTTTATGCTCTATGGGGCTAAAGCAGTGGCGCAGCAGTAGGGCATTTGATTGCCTTGCACACTGCTGATCTAGACCGCAGTTCGATCCCCCAACATTCCATATGATCCCCAAGCCAGGAGCGATTTCTGAGCCCATAGCCAGCAATAAGCCCTGAGTGTCACCAGGTGTGGCCCAGAAACAAAATCAAAAAAAAATTTACACTCTATTGTCCTTGGGCTAGAGAGATAGCACAGTGGGTAGGGTGTTTGCTTTGTACATGGATGACCCAGGTTCAATCCCTGGCATCATATATAGTGCCCCTAACCTGCCAGGAGTATATGGAATGCCACTGGATGTGGTCCAAATTTAAAAAAAATAATAATAACTACTATATATCTCTCTTCAGATTCTCTCCTTAAATTTATCTTAACTCTTCACTCTTACTACATTTTTTGCATTTATAAGATCTATCTATTTCATGTAAATCTTAAGATGCACTAACATAATTATTCATAATATAAACATTTGAAACTATTTACATGTAAAAAACTATCATTTTTAAAAAATGTACTGCCTTATCATAGCCAATGAGGTTTATCCGAGGCACGATTATTGCTAATTGAAAACTTTTCCCAATACCCTGCCATGACGACTTGAAATATAGTCAACATTGGCAATTTTTGACAGTCTCTACAGAGACTGATTTAAAAAATTACTGCCTCAATTTATAATTGGTTTATAATTTTGTGGAATGCCAGTTTAGTTCTATGCATCTACATGTGGAGGTATCCACACCTCCACAATTTAAAAAAGAGAGAAAGATTTATCCCAAATATGAGCAGAAAAAGAAACATAGGCTTGCTCTTTAAAACTGTATTCTTCCTTAAATATATATCTTGTTTGATTGTTGATAGAGGCCTTTGGAAAGGTTCTCATATAGTCTTTTTGTTTGTTTTGGTTTTGGTTTTTGGGTCACACCCGGCAGTGCTCAGGGGTTACTCCTGGCGCTATGCTCAGAAAATCGCCCCTGGCAGGCACGGGGGACCATATGGTATGCCCGGATTCAAACCACCATCCTTCTGCATGAAAGACAAATGCCTTACCTCCATGCTATCTCTCCGGCCTCTCATATTGCCTTCAAATTAGATGTCTTTCGATTAGTTCCTTTGGTTTTCTTGTCAAAAAGGTTTTTCCTCATTGCCTCCTCATCTGACTTTTTTTCCAGCCCTTCAAGGTGGGCTTTGTTTATCCTAATAAAAACTACTCAGGAGGCTTGGAGGAGGAGCTGCTTTCTAGGCTCATGGTTCCACGTGGTGAAGTGACTGGCTTGTAGATGAACAGCTTTCGGTGTGAGTTTCTGGCTTGCTGCTATACCTTCCCAACTGTGTCTGAATTATTTCGCACATTGGAGTTGCTGCCAGGCCTTCATCTCTTGTCCTACTCAGACATGGAGCATGGGAATCCATCAAGGAAGGAGGGAGGGAGGGAGGGAGGGAGGAAGGAAGGAAGGAAGGAAGGAAGGAAGGAAGGAAGGAAGGAAGGAAGGAAGGAAGGAAGGAAGGAAGGAAGGAAGGAAGGAAGGAAGGAAGGAAGGAAGGAAGGAAGGAAGGAAGGAGGGAGGGTGGAAGGAAAGAAGGAAGAAAGGAAGGAGGGAAGGAAGGAAGGAAGGAAGGAAGGAAGGAAGGAAGGAAGGAAGGAAGGAAGGAAGGAGGGAGGGTGGAAGGAAAGAAGGAAGAAAGGAAGGAGGGAAGGAAGGAAGGAAGGAGGGAGGGAGGAAAGGAAGGAAGGAAGGAAGGACGAAGGGTGGAAGGAAAGAAGGAAGGAAGGAAGGAAGGAAGGAGGAAGGGTGGAAGGAAAGAAGGAAGAAAGGAAGGAGGGAAGGAAGGAAGGAAGGAAGGAAGGAAGGAAGGAAGGAAGGAAGGAAGGAAGGAAGGAAGGAAGGAAGGAAGTAGGGAAGGAGGAAGGAAGGTAGGAAGGAAGGAAGGAAGAAAGGAGGGAAGGAAGGAAGGAAGGAAGTAGGGAAGGAGGAAGGAAGGTAGGAAGGAAGGAAGGAAGGAAGGAAGGAAGGAGGGAAGGAAGGAAGGAAGGAAGGAGAGAAGGAGGGAGGGAGGGAAGGAGGGAGGGAAGGAGGGAAGGAGGGAAGGAAGGAAGGAAGGAAGGAAGGAAGGAAGGAAGGAAGGAAGGAAGGAAGGAAGGAAGGAAGGAAGGAAGGAAGGAAGGAGGTTGGTGGAAGGGGAAAGGACAGAGGGGGGAAAGAGGGAGGGAGTATGAAAGGGAGGGTAGAAGGAAGGATAAAAAGATGGATGGATGGAAAGAAGGAAGGATAGAAGAAAAGATTAAAGGAAGTATAGAAGAGATGGAAAGATAGAAAGAAGATGGAAGGAAGGAAACAAATTGTCAAAGTCATCAGATCTCAAGATATTAAAGATATTAAAGAAAATGAAATAAAAGAAAACCTTGACTCTGAGGACTTCAAGGGAAACTTCTATGCCTGTCTGCCTGTGTTTCTGAATCCCTGAAGGTCTCCTCAGAGGCTTAGGGAGCGCACCCCCAAAAAACTGCATTTTGGAGCTGCCCAGTGAGTAAATTCTGGCTGTGGGGGTTGCCCTCCAATAAGCTGAGCTCTCTGGCCTGCGGAGGCTCCGCCCTGCTGTGCCTTTGTTCACTCTGAGGACTTAAAGGGAAACTTCTGTGTCTGTCTGCCTGTGTTCTGAATCCCTGATGGTCTCCTCAGAGGCCTAGTGAGTGCACCCCCAAAAAACTACATTTTGAAGCTGCCAAAAAAACTATCAACTAGAAGCAGCAGAAGAGCACTGCCAGGAAGCACTCTTTCTGACCAATGAACCCCAACACAACACGCAGGAAAAACCACACTACAAGCATAACAATGGGGAAACCTCGCAAGCAAACATCATGCACAGAGAATGAAGATGAAAGCTCGGATGACCTAATAATTCCAATCACCTGATTAACCTCTTGGATAAGGAACTTAAAATAGCAATATAGAAGTTGTTTGAGGAACTCAAAGAAAGCATAGATCAATCTGAACAGAACACAAAGACAGAAATCAGAAAACTCCAAACTGAAATCTGAAAAACATGGTAGCTCAACTGAAAACCTCAATAGAAGGCCTCGCCAGCAGGGTAATAGCAGCTGAGGAGAGAATCGGAGTACTGGAAAATGTGATGCAGAAAAACTCAACACAACAGAAGAAATTGGAAAAGAACCTTAAGACAAATGAACAGGCAATAGAAAAAGTACTCAAGGAATGCGAACAGATGGAAATAGAAGTCTTTGATAAACTCAACAGAAACAACATAAGAATCATCGGAGTCCCAGAGACCCAGGTAGGAGATCTCCAGGAAGAATCAACTGTCAAAAACATCATCAAAGAAATACTCCCAGAGTTAAAGACCACATACAATCAAATCCTGCATGCCCAAAGAGTACCAGCTAAAAGAAACCCAAAGAAAAACACCCCAAGAAACATCCTCATTACAATGACAAATCCCAAAGATAGAGATAGAATACTGAAAGCAGCAAGATCAAAAAGAAATTACATTCAATGGAGCTTCCCTAAGACTTACAGCAGACATGTCACAAGAAACTCTCAAGGCCAGAAGACAGTGGTGGGATATTGTGACAAAACTGAATGAAATGAATGCCTCACCAAGAATACTGCACCCAGCCCGACTCACGTTCAGGTTTGAAGGAAGAATACATAGCTTCATGGATAAACAACAGCTCAGAAACTTCACAGATGAAAAACCAGCCTTAAAGGAAAAACTGACAGGTCTACTCTAAGACAAGAGAGACCAACAAACACACCAAACTTATCTACAAAGACGACATTAAATCCTATGACAATCATCCCTCTCAATGTCAATGGACTAAATTCACCAACTAAAAGACACAGAGTGGCAATATGGGTCAAAAAGATGAATCCAACCTTCTGCTGCCTACAAGAAACACATCTGAATAGTCAGAACAAACATAGACTCAAAATCAAAGGCTGGAGAAAAATCATCCAAGCAAACAACAGCCTCAAAAAAGCTGGGGTGGCCATATTAATATCTTATGACACCAACTTTATACTCAGAAAAGTGGAAAAGTACAAAGATGGACACTATGTACTAATCAAGGGATATGTGCAACAGGAATAAATCAGACTATTAAATATAGATGCACCCAATGAGAGACCAGCAAATTAATACAATTACTGACAAATCTGAAAGAAGACATCAATAATAACACAATTATTGTGGGAGACCTCAACACGGCCCATTCAACACTTGATAGGTCAACCAGACTGAAACCCAACAAAAACATACTAGCCCTGAAAACAATAATGGAAGAAAGAGGACTAGTAGATATATATAGGACACTCCATCCCAAAAACCCTGGATACACATTCTTTTCCAATGTACATGAGTCTTTCTCCAGGATAGACTACATGCTGACACATAAAACATACCTCCATAAAATCAAGAGGATAGAAACCTAGCAGGCCACCTTTGGTGACCACAAGGCTCTGAAATTAGATGTGAACTACAAAGCCACACAAAAGAAAAACTTTAACAACTGGAAATTAAGCACCCTGCTACTGAACAACCAGTGGGTCCAAGATGAAATCAAAAAGGAAATCAAAACTTTCCTGGAAACAAATGATAATGAAAACAAAAACTGCCAGAATCTATGGGACACAGCAAAAGCAGTCCTGAGAGAAAAATTTATAGCTCTACAAGTACACATCAGGAAGGAAGAAGGGGCATACCTGAATAACTTAATGACGCAGCTCAAAAAATTAGAAAATGACCAACGAAAGGAACCAAAAATAGGGAGACAGAAGAAAATAACAAAGCTGAAAGCAGAACTCAATGAAGTGGAAAACCAAAAAGCAATCTGAAAGATCATCTAAAGCAGAAGTTGGTTCTTTGAAAAAATAAACAAGATTGATAGACCATTGGCAAAACTCACAAAAAAAGAGACAGAGACAAATCTGATAACCCGTATTAAATATGAAAAGGGGGAGATCACGACAGATATTGCAGAGATCCAAAGGGTAATCAGAGACTACTTTGAGAAACTTTATACTACTAAACATGAGAACCTAGAAGAAATGGATATATTCTTGGACACTTATAACCTTCCACATTTAAGTAAGGAGGATGTAGCATATCTAAACACCCCCATCACTACTGAGGAAATTAAAACTGTAATCAAACATCTGCCCAAAAAGAAAAGTTCAGGCCCAGGTGGATTTCCTAATGAATTTTTTCAAATCTTTCAAGAGGAGCTACTACCAATCCTAGCCAGGTCTTCCATGAAATTGAAAAAACGGGAACACTCCCAAACAGCTTTTATGAAGCCAACATTACCTTGATACCAAAACCAGACAGAAATGCTGCCAAAAAAGAAAATTACAGACCAATATCCCTGATGAATGCTGATGCAAAGATCTTCAACAAAATCCTGGCAAATAGGATCCAATGCATCATCAAAAAGATCATACAATACGACCAAGTAGGTTTCATCCCAGGAAAGCAAGGATGGATTAACATTCGTAAATCTATCAACATCATACACAACATCAACAAGAAAAAAAAATAAAAATAACATGATCGTATCAATAGATGCAGAGAAAGAATTCGATAAGGTCTAACACCCATTCTTAATTAAAACTCTCAGCAAGATGGGAATGGAAGGAACCTTTCTCAATCTAGTTGAAGCCATCTACCACAAGCCAATGGCAAATATTATCCTCAATGGAGAAAAACTAAAAGCCTTTCCTCTAAATTCTGGTACAAGACAAGGCTGTCCGCTCTCACCACTATTCTTCAACATATACTGGAAATCCTTGCTATAGCGATCAGGCAAGAAAAATATATCAAGGGAATCCAGATAGGAAAGGAAGAAGTCAAGCTCTCATTGTTTGCAGATGACATGATACTTTACTTAGAAAACCCTAAGGACTCTACCAAAAAGCTTCTAGAAACAATAGATTCATATAGCAAGGTGGCAGGATACAAAATTAACACACAGAAATCAATGGCCTTTTTATACACCAATGATGAAAGAGAAGGAAGTCAAGAAGGCAATCCCATTCACATTAGTGCCACACAAACTCAAATATCTTGAAGTCAACTTGACCAAAGATGTGAAGGACCTATACAAAGAAAACTATAAAGCCCTGCTCCAAGAAATAAAAGAGGACACATGGAAATGGAAGCACATACTGTGCTCATGATTGGCAGGATTATCATTAAAATGGCAATACTCCCCAAAGCACTAAACAGATTTAATGCGATCCCCTTAAATATACCCATGACATTCTTCAAAGAAGTGGATAAAACACTTATGAAGTTCATCTGGAACAATAAACACCCTCTAATAACTAAAGCACTCCTAGGGAAAAGGAAAATGGGAGGCATTACTTTCCCCAACTTTAAACTGTACTACAAAACATTAGTTATCAAAACAGCATGGTATTGGAATAAAGACAGACCCTCAGATCCGTGGAATAGGCTTGAGTTCTCAGACATTGTCCCCCAGACATACAATTACCTAATTTTTGACAAAGGAGCAAGAAATCCTAAGTGGATCAGGGAAAACCTCTTCAACAGGTGGTGCTGGCAAAACTGGTTAGCCACTTGCAAAGAAGCGAACATATATCCCCAGTTAACATCATGTACGAAGTAAAATCCAAATGGATTAAAGACCTTGATATCAGACCTGATACCATAAGGTATATAGAACAACACTTCAGTAAAACACTCCATGACATTGAGACTAAAAGCATCTTCAAGGAGGAAACTGCACTTTCCAAACCAGTGAAAGCAGGGATCAACAGATGGGAATACATTAAACTGAGAAGCTTCTGCACCTCAAAAGAAATAGTGCCCAGGATACAAAAGTCACCCACTGAGTGGGAGAAACTATTCACCCAACAGCCATCAGATAAGGGGCTAATATCCAAAATAGACAGGGCACTGACAGAACTTTACAAGAAAAAAAATCTAATCCCATCAAAAAATGGGGAGAAGAAATGAACAGACGCTTTGATAACAAAGAAATACAAATGGCCAAAAGGCACATGAAAAAATGCTCCTCATCACTAATCATCAGGGAGATGCAAATCAAAACAATGATGAGATACCACCTCACACCACAGAGATTGGCGCACATCACAAAGAATGAGAACAATCAGCGCTGGCGGGGTTGTGGAGATTAAGGAACTCTTATCCACTGCTGGTGGGAATGCCGTCTAGTCCAATCTCTATGGAAAGTGATATGGAAATTCCTCCAAAATCTGGAAATTGAGCTCCCATTCGACCCAGCTATTCCATTCCTAGGGATATATCCTAAGAACACAAGAATACAATACAAAAACCCCTTCCTCACACCTATATTTATTGCAGTACTATTCACAATAGCCAGGCTCTGGAAACAACCAAGATGCCCTTCAACAGACGAATGGCTAAAGAAACTGTGGTACATATACACAATGGAATATTATGCAGCCATCAGGAGAGATGAAGTCATGAAATTTTCCTATACATGGATGTACATGGAATCTATCATGCTGAGTGAAATAAGTCAGAGGGAGAGAGAGATGCAGAATAGTCTCACTCATCTATGGGTTTTAAGAAAAATAAAAAATCATTTTTGCAACAATCCTCAGAGACAATGAGAGGATGTCTGGAACTTCCAGCTCACTTCATGAAGCTCACCACAAAGTGTGGTGAGTGCAGTTATAGAAATAACTACACAGAGAACTACCACAATCATGTGAACTGGAAAGCCTGTCTAGAGTACAAGTGGGGATGGGGTGGGATGGAGGGAGATTTGGGACATTGTGGTGGGAATGTTGCACTGGTGAAGGGGGTGTTCTTTACATGACTGAAACCTAATCACAATCATATATGTAATCAAGATGTTTAAATAAAGGGAAAAAAAGATTGTCATTAAACTGGAATACATAAATGTTCTCATAAAACACAAAGTAATCAAAAGTAAAGTGAAATATTAATCTTTACCCACCTTTTTTTCTTGTTTTTTTTTTTGGTGGGGTGCTCAGTGGTCAGTTCTAGATCTACCCACTGGAATCACTCCTGGCAGAGTTTAGGGGACCATATGGAATACTGGGATCAAACTTAAGCAGCCACATGCAAGGTAAATATACTCCCCACTGTACTATCACTCTGTTCCCCAATAGTTCAGTTTTTCTAATGGACATGGCTTACTGTGGGGGGACACCTCAAAAGTGCTGGGGGTGGGCAAAGAGCACCAGGAATTAAGCTTGAGACCTCACCAAAAAATATGGAATGCTTCACTAATTTGCGTGTCATCCTTGCACAGGGGCCATGCTAATCTTCTCTGTATCATTCCAATTTTAGTATATGTGCTGCTGAAGTGAGTACTACCCACCTTTTAATTGGAATAAAGAATTCATATGTGAAGAACCCATAAACAATGGAATTAAAGACACAAAACAAAATTGATTCATTGTAATTCAGTATTGGACAAATCTGCCCCGAAATAATGGGAATGCAATGTTAAAATACAAACTTTATGTAATATATTTGGGGGAGGGCTACACCTGGTGGCACTCAGGCATTACTCCTAGTTCTGCACTCAGAAATCGCTCCTGGCAAGCTTGGGGTCCATACAAGATGCCGGGTATCAAATCCAGGTCAGCTGAATGCAAAGCAAATGCCCTACAGCTGTGCCATTGCTCTGCCCCCCCCATGTAATATTTTAAAGATATGAGAATTAAAGTTCAAAAAATTCTGATCTTTGCCTGTTCCTGGATTGGCTTTAAGACTAATACTCACTGTTAAATGTCAAATTTCTGTACTCAATTTTAAAAACGAGTTCCAGATTCTTATGCTCAATCAAGTTTTAGAGAAACTGGCCTAGTGTGCTATCTAAAAGGATCTTAATTCCATTATCTGAGGCCAGAGAGCTATAGCAGGTTAAAGTGCTTGCCTTGTACACAGCCAATCTGGGTTCAATCCCTCACAACACATATAGTCCCCCTGAGCCCTCTAATTTAGGGCAGGGTATAGACACCTGAGAAAAGGATAAGAAAAGTTGTGCTTATCTTTTCTTGAGCTTCTTTTCCGCAAAGTTCCCTAAGTAATTACTGAATAGAAGTCAAGGCAATTTCAATTAAAACTATCAACAAATCTTAGTGTGTGAGATGTTTATTGAAAGAAAATAATAAATAAAGTCTGCAGTGTGCCAGAACTACAGATTGTCTGCAAAATAGCCCATGTAATAAAGCTACATAAACTTTATTGCCTAGTAAAATTTGTATGTTAAAACATTTGGCAAGAGCCTTCATTTGACTAACCCAGATTTCCCCCCCCCACCTCTTTGCTGGTCCAGATATAGAAGAATTGGTGCCTTTGAATAACATAAGAGGAACTTATTTTTTGTATAGGATACATTATTCTTTGTACTGTTCTAATGCCTTGTCTTATAACTTAACTGCCACCTGACTAAAGAAGCAGCTGTTCACATTTTTTAGTATGTCTGAACAGTTGAACCAAACTCAATTTCAGGATCATTTGATTCATAAAAGTCCTTTCCTCCTTTGGATCTTCAATGCTCTACCCTCTTTAAGATGTGTTTATATAATTATCATGGAAATGATTATTTAAAGTTTGTGGATGTTTTTTATAAAATGTGGTGTCTATTGAGTTCAAATGAAATGCATAACATTACCTCAAGATTGCACTGGTTTTAGAATTTGGATTCAGGATGATAAATCGTACACTGCTTTCCATTCTCTTTAAAGTGTTAAGAAATGTGTGTGTGTGTTATATGTGTGTGTGTTCTTTTCGATTTACAGTCAACTCTGAAATTACAATGTAATGGCTTTAAATGGTTCAAAGTGCCTCTAATGGGAATGAATTATAATAAAAAGTATTAAGAAAAGCACTGAGCATTATTTGGAATGCAGCTTTGTTTCTAGCTTAGTTTATTCTTTGCCAATGGCTCCATTAGGATATCACTCAATCAGTCTCTCTGCTGGATAGCAAGTTTACATTTATTCTTGCATTAACAGGTCAAAGAGGAAAAAGCTCAGCTCTTATAGAGCTGTGGTCCCTTTGCAAAAAGGGAAGCTTTCTGTTAAATCATTTCTGGTTTTGCCAAAGGTAGAAATACCATACAGTTTCATCTGTCCTCACAAAATACAGTTCATGCCTCTTCCCTTTCCCTATGGAACAACTCCATTGAACATGAAGACTAATTGCTTCTATATAAACAAGAAGAGATTCACACCACAGGGTATTGTGAAGCAAAGTGCTATTTAGTCCTTCAGCCTTCTGGAAACAAATGTTTTTGACTATTATAACTTATAACAATAAAGAATATAATAGTAATAGTCACTTAAGCTTCCAAAGGTTTTCACCAACTATACACTGTTGAATGCTTCATGTTCATTAGCTAATTTCATACCCACACATTTATAAACTCTAGGGATTGTTATTTTCCTCCATTGTATAATTGAGGAAATTGAGTCTCTAAGAATCCTATTGCTTTCCAAAAACTCTATAAAAAAAAAAAAAATCAGGTGGAACCAAGTTCCACAACTGGTCAAATTTAGAACTGGCCATAGAAATCAGACCTATTGCTGACAGAGTCAGAAGACATCCTAGAAAAATTAACAGATGCTATAGAATTAGTAGAATGAAGAAAAAGAAACATTGCTAAAATTGTTTTCTGAAGAATGACTCTCAGGAAGAAAGCTCTCTTGATATGCAGCTTTAATAAAAAAATATCTAAGATTCGGGGCCAGAGAGATAGCATGGAGGTAAGGTGTTTGCCTTTCATGCAGAAGGAGAATGGTTCAAATCCCGGCATTCCATATGGTCCCCTGTGTCTGCCAGGGGCGATTTCTGAGCATAGAGCCAGGAGTAACCCCTGAGCACTGCCAGGTATGACCCAAAAACAAAAGCAAAAACAAAATAATACCTAAGATTCAGCACATGCTTGCCATGTATCACATCTAAATATTCTACATGTGTACTAACTTATTTAATCTCCTCAAAATTGCCTCTTAAATAAATGGTGAGTGTCTTAAAAGTGAGGAAACCGAAGCAGCAAAAATGGACTAGCATCGGGAAGACCATGTTCTCATTATAAGTGGAAATTCAGTTTGAAACCTAACTATTAGGTCCCAGAGTCCACCCTCTTAATACATCCCAGTTCTCCCTCCTCATGTGATTATGGAATTGGCTTATGCAAATAAAAGCCTAGGGACAGAAACCAGTTGAGCACAAGCCAAACAATTAAACAGCTAAGCTTGGTCTATTAAATAAATTAACAGGGATTTGAGGATTCAGGAGCAAAGCAGAAGTCAAAGAGGGACCCAGAATCATGATAGTATCCAAATCCAAAAGAGAAACAAGAAAAAATCCCAGAGGTGGAAATAAACACAGGATCATTCCAAGGGAAGCAGTATCATAAGTTAAGTTGCTTACTGTGCTTAAGTTATGTACGTGGCCAAGTAACCACTCCATGAAACAAAAAGCCCTAAGAGCAGGTACTTTGGATAATAATGGAATTAGAATAGTTGCCTTCCATTTGTTTGCCAGAGAGTGGCAGACTAGAAAAAGACCAGCAGGCATAGGAGATGACTATCCTCCAATGACCCTCAGAGATAAGATTACCTTCTTTTAATGGGATGAAGACAAAGCCAATTTTATCTATTTTAACAGATGATTTTGGTGCCACAAACTAGAGAGTTTTTAGACATGCAAACAGCTAAAATTTGGGGTTAGATCAATGTACAGCTGGTAGGGTGTTCGCCTTGCACATGGTCAACCTGCATTTAATCACTGGTACCTTATGGGCTCCTAAGCTCAGAAGGAGTAATTCCTTTTTTTTTTTTTTTTTTTTTTTGGTTTTTGGGCCACACCCAGTAACGCTCAGGGGTTACTCCTGGCTATGTGCTCAGAAGTTGCTCCTGGCTTGGGGGACCATATGGGACACCGGGGGATCGAACCGAACCGCGGTCCGTCCAAGGTTAGCGCAGGCAAGGCAGGCACCTTACCTTTAGCGCCACCGCCCGGCCCCAGAAGGAGTAATTCCTAAGTGCAGAGTGAGGAGTAATCCCTGAGTGCCACCAGATGTAGCAAATATAGATAGATAGATAGATAGATAGATAGATAGATAGATAGATAGATAGATAGATAGATAGATAGATAGATAGATAGATAGATAGATAGATAGATAGATAGATGATAGATAGATGATAGATAGATAGATGATAGATGATAGATAGATAGATAGATAGATAGATAGATAGATAGATAGATAGATAGATAGATAGATAGATAGATAGATAGATAGATAGATAGATAGATAGATAGATAGATAGATAGATAGATAGATAGATAGATAGATAGATAGATAGATGAATGATAGATGGAGATAGATAGATAGATAGATAGATAGATAGATAGATAGATAGATAGATAGATAGATAGATAGATAGATAGATAGATAGATAGATAGATAGATAGATAGATAGATAGATAGATGGATGGATGGATGGATGGATGATAGATGGAGATAGATGATAGATAGATAGATAGATAGATAGATAGATAGATAGATAGATAGATAGATAGATAGATAGATAGATAGATAGATAGATAGATGATAGATAGATAGATAGATAGATAGATAGATAGATAGATAGATAGATAGATAGATAGATAGAGATAGAGAGATAGATAGATGATTGATAGATAGATAGAGATAGATGATAGAACTATCCTCCAATGACCCTCAGAGATAAGATTACCTTCTTTTAATGGGATGAAGACAAAACCAATTTTATCTATTTTAACAGATGATTTTGGTGCCACAAACTAGAGAGTTTTTAGACATGCAAACAGCTAAAATTTGGGGTTAGATCAATGTACAGCTGGTAGGGTGTTCGCCTTGCACATGGTCAACCTGCATTTAATCACTGGTACCTTATGGGCTCCTAAGCTCAGAAGGAGTAATTCCTAAGTGCAGAGTGAGGAGTAATCCCTGAGTGCCACCAGATGTAGCAAATATAGATAGATAGATGATAGATAGATAGATAGATAGATAGATGATAGATAGATAGATAGATAGATAGATGATAGATGGAGATGATAGATAGATAGATGATAGATAGATAGATAGATAGATAGATAGATAGATAGATAGATAGATAGATAGATAGATAGATAGATAGATAGATAGATAGATAGATAGATAGATAGATAGATAGATAGATAGATAGATGATAGATAGATAGATAGATAGATAGATAGATAGATAGATAGATAGATAGATAGATGATAGATAGATAGATAGATGATAAATAGATAGATAGATGATAGATAGATAGATAGATAGATAGATAGATAGATAGATAGATAGATAGATAGATAGATAGATAGATAGATAGATAGATGATGGATGGATAGATAGATGATAGATAGATAGATAGATAGATAGATAGATAGATAGATAGATAGATAGATAGATAGATAGATAGATAGATAATAGATAGATAATAGATAGATAGATAGATAGATAGATATAGATATAGATATAGATATAGATATATGCCAAAACCACACCTACATTTGCAGTCACTATGTCTGCATTCAGACAGCTCTAAAGACTCATTCTGTTCTTAAAAGAGATGTAAACTAAGCCAGGAGAATTTATGGGTACACAGGCCACACAGCTGAAAGCTGGCAATCTTGGGAGGAAAGAGTAGGCCAAGCCCCTGCTCTGCCAAAGCCATGCTTGATGCACCCATTACCCATAATCGCTGCTTCACCAATGGTCGTGCTTCACCACCTATCTACTGCTCTGCAGAAACACCAATCTGACCAAAACTCCAGGTATTCTTGTATCTGAGATTACATCACTAAGACTTTTTTGAGAATGAATGAGGGCACCCAACCTCTCCCCTACCTCCACCACCACTGTCTTTTCATACTTCCCATATGAAAAAACTGATGAGTTCAACATATAGTGTGGACATTTCATTCGCTGGAGGTGGAGGCAAAGATGAAAGAATAATGCTAGAGCTTACACTAAAGATTATTTGGGTTTTCACCTGCTAAAATCTGCTTAACAGAAGGAGAGAACATAAGAGTACTGAGGAGAAACCAGAAATCGCATGTTTATTTAGCAAAAAGCAAATGGTTCAACTGGTCCAAGTTGAACATCACCAGAGAAATGTCAGGAGATGGGAATGGAAAGCTAGGGTGTATCAGACTTATCTGAGATACCTGTCCTCTGACAACACAGAGAGTAGACACTCTCAAAAAGTACACATTAGCCAAGCAAATAATAAGACTACCCTTACTACAGTAGTAGTCTTACACTGACTAGGATATTTTTGTAACTAGTTAAGTTGTCTCCTGGGCTAAAATCTGTCTCTCTGGGTACTGATCTTTGCTATAGGGCCTATTTGAAGTAACTTTGTTGGGGAGGAAATACCCCAGAACTTGGGAATCACTCCTGGTAGTACTTAGAAGACCATACAGTGCTCCAAACCCAGATCAGCTGTATGCATGGTTAATACCCTACCTGCTGAGCTATTGCTTTGGTTCACTGAACAGCCCCATCTTAAAACTACAACACTGCCGAGTTCCTTCCCTGAGGAACCAGGGCCCAATTTTTATTGTATATATTATCCCATGTCAGATAGAGTTATCTCATAAAAAGAGATGACTACTCTACCTCAGGACTTTTGCTCCTCTGAAAAAATAGCTCTATAAAATCTCTATTAAAAAAAAAAAAAAACTTCTATAGGGCTGGAGAGATAGCACAGTGGTAGGGCAATTATCTTGCACACAGCTGATTCAGGACTGATGATGGTTTAAATCCCAGTATCCCATATGGTCCTTCGTGCCTGCCAGGAGCAACTTCTGAGTGCAGAGCCAGGAGTAACCCCTGAGCACCACTGTGACCCAAAAAAACCTTCTATAAAAATTAGTTCCTAAATTTCAATGCAAACATTTTGAAATATTATATCAGTTTCTATTATCTAAAAAAAAGATCTAAGACATGCAGCATGCATCTTCAACCATCTCTATCCATTGCACAAGTCTCTTCCAATGATAATTATCCAAACAACTCTATAATGAATTGCTTTTATTTTTTAAATAGTTATGCTTAAGAGAATAAGCTATGAATATCATTTGACAAAACTAGTTAAACACAAGTTCACACACATTTCCTGCACAAATATATTGCCTTGCTTTGATTTGATTTTTCTTCTTTTAATTTTATTTGTATCTTCCAGGTAGGGGCTCCCACCTTTTTCATAAACTTTAGAACTTGAATCATTTCGTTCTGCCTCATATGTCTATGTCTTTCTACAAATTGAAAAAAGAATAAAGAAGTGGATGGGACCCAGGGGCCAAGTGGTCTCAGAAGCATTGAGTGTAAAAAATAATGGTTAGATCTAAATACCCAAGCTAAAGTCAATGACGATAGAATCAAGAGACCCAAACTATAACAAGCTAAACACAAAATGGACCTATTACATTAATCATCCAAAGGGCTAAGGATGGAGGTATGGGATGTATGCTGAGAACTCTGGTGGAGGGAGGTCAATGCTGGAGGTGGGAATGGCCCTAATTCACTGTCACTATATGTCTGACATACAACTGTGATAGACTTGTAGCTCATAATGGTCTCAATAATTTTTTAATTTAAAAAATTAAATTAAAACATATATGTATGTTAAAGTGAAAAGAACCAAATGAGCATAAAATTAATTAAGGTTTCTTCCTATTATTCTCAATTTACTACAAAGAGCTTTGCAATGACTTTAATTCTTGATGATTTCCAACATCTCCACAGGAAGAATTTATGTCATTTTATCATCAGTACTACAAATATGAGATGGTTCAGGGAGATGACAGGGTGATTATAATTGTGTGTGAAATAAAACAAAATGTTGAGGAAATAATCTGGGTAATTTGTGAGAGATAAAAATGTTAAGCCAGGGGGCAGTTGAGGTGGCGCTAGAGGTAAGGTGTCTGCCTTGCAAGCGCTAGCCAAGGAAGGACCGCGGATCAATCCTCCGGCGTCCCATATGGTCCCCCCAAGCCAGGGGCAATTTCTGAGCGCTTAGCCAGGAGTAACCCCTGAATATCAAACGGGTGTGACCCCAAAAAAAAAAGTTAAGCCAGGGCCAGAGTAATAGTACAGTAGGTAGGGTGCTTGCCTTGCACACAGCAGACCAGGATTTGATTCCCAGCATTCCAAATAGTCACCCAAGCACCACCTGAGTGATCCCTCAGTGCAGATCCTGAACTCAGCTGGGTATGACCCAAAAACAAATAAACAAAAGTGCTAAGCCAAAATTAAGAGAAAAATGTCTTCCCGTCTCTCTATTTTACAGACAAGGAAAAGGTCTAGAGAGGACGATTGACTTTCAAATATAGGGTCTGTGAACGAAGAATCAAGATCAGAGCCACACTCTTGTCTGATATCTGGGTGAATGCTCTTCTCAGTCCTTTACTCTCAAGCTCATTTATGCATAACCTCCCAAGGATCACAGAACAGATCACAAAGAGCTCACAGTCAGATGGCAAGGCTCAATTAGCAAAGTATATCATTAGAGAAGAAATAATATTCTTATTTATGCAACCTTTATATCTTTCTAATATGTAAACATTAAAGCAATGCAAATATTATACAGATTTAAAATTGTTTAATAGCATAATTTTTTTTTCAAATAAAAACTCTTGATCAGGGAGACCACTTAACAGGCTTACAGCCTGTTTTGCAGTAAAAGTTCTGGGTTCAGGGACCAAGCCATCTCAAGAGCATTGAGTAGAAATAAAAAATGGTTAAACCTAAATACCCAAACCAAAGTCAATAACAATCAATAAACCCAAACTACAGCAAGCTATAAATGAAAGGGACCTGATAAACAGGCCCTAATTCACTGTGACTATGTACCTGAAATAAAACTGTGAAAGACTTGTAATTCACATTGGTCTCAATAAAAATTATAAAAAAAAATTTTTTAAAGAATAGCATGCTAGAGAACTATAAGATAAGTTCAAAGGAACAATCTAAGAATAATCATGTCCCTGAGAACCAAAGAAAAGTCCAAAAGATTCACAGCAGATCTATCAAATGGGACTCTATGAACCAGAAGATATTAGAGGAATATAGTACAATCAACAAAATTAACATCTCCTCAAGAAAACTGTATCTGAGACCCAACTAGCAGGAAAAATGTAATAGACATACTAGCCTCGCAGCTGAATGATTTCATAGGGGACCTTTGGGGCGGGGGAGAGGGCAAGAGCAAGGCCCCCTCTTTGCAGAAGTCCTGGATCTGCACACAGAAATGCAGCCTACAACTGCCTCCACGCCAATGGACCAGCTTCACCGCCTTTCCTTTCATCTCTGCAGAGACTCCAAGGCGCCAAACACTCCAGGTGTGCCAGTTTGGTAACTGACATCTTCAAGGGGCTTTGGGGGCCAGGCCCAGGCTATCTCCCCTTCAGTCATCTTGCACTTCCAGAAGCTCCTGGCAGCCACGCCCATGAATCAGAGCCTTCTGCCTTTTCTGCACAAACCCATAGACTCATAAAACTCTCAGGAAAAAAAGGTCTAACAGCAAGAAAAACTCATGGATATACCAGCCTCTCTGCTGATCGCACTGAGATCCTTCATAGGGCTCCTATGAACCACTGCTGTCACAATATCAGCTCATCAGTCCAGCACTATGGATGATCAAATTTGCTGATTGTGCAGGAACACAAGCAGCCATGTGACACCCCCCAATTTTCTGATTTCCCAGTAGTAATACACAAAATGTTAAGGGAAGTATTCCTACCTGCCAAGGGACAGGCTTCAGGGTGATTGGGAAACTGATGGAAGTAATTTTACATCGTGGTGGAATACTAAATGCCAGAAATAACTGTTACTATGAACAACTCTGCAAATCATTGTCTAAAATAAAGAAGCGTTAAAAAAAAATGACAGGGGTTGGAGCAGTGGCGCAAGCCGTAGTCATTTGTCTTGCAGGCAATAACCCTGACTGGGGATCGAGGTTCCATCCCCCAGCATCCCAGATGGTCCCTCAAGGTAGGAGCGATTTCTGAGTGTATAGCCAGGAGTAACCCCTGAGAGTCCCCGGGTGGGCCCAAACAGCGGAAACAACAACAACAAAAAAAAGACAATAAAAACACATCCTGGCAAGACAGGCCACACCTTAATGTAACTCTAGGTTCTGGGGGCTGACATGGGTGGGTGCGCGCCAGAAAAAAATTTAAAAAATAAAATAAAATAAAGAAGCGTAATTTTTTATTATTTTGATTCAATTAAATAATTTTTTGTGTTTTTTTTTTATGAAGACAAAGATACAAAGAGAGAGGACAAGATGAAGTTACAGTAGGAAGACAATCACCCATAAACAGAATACTTCATTTTTAAAGAAATAATGTTCTATCCAATTAGGTTATCAGTCAGATTTTAACGAATTATACAGAGCTTCATGGACAGGCAACAATTTAGGGACTTCATAGCCTTGAAACATTTTCTAAGACATGCTAAGGAAGCTTCTCTAAAGAATAAGACAAACTTCTAGCACATGGTAACAAGTCTGGTACTCACCCATGTTGTTCATGGCTGCCCTATATTAACTTAAGAAAAGTATCTTCCTAGGAAATTTTATGACAAATTAATGAAAAATTAGTGATAATTAATGTCTCATTCATATTGGATATTCTATGTCTGATCTTAGAGATTTTTATTATAATCCTTTACTTATAATATAGATACCTAAGCATTATCTATAACATTTTATGCATAAAGTCAAAATTCCTTTTTTTTATAATAAAACTCTGTTGTTCTATAGGCCTATTCAGATTTTTACCTTACAATTGATTTTGTAATTTTATAATTCTTTACGAGATTATATATATTTATCTATATGTGTATAGGTGTGACCACCTCCACCAAAAAGGAAAAAAAACTTTTCCATATGCGAATTAGAAAAGAAACAGAAAAAAATATGGTCAAAAATTATTGGAACTGAAAACTTTAATCTATAGAACTGAGCTTGTGGGGTGAAGGGGAATGGAAGGGTTCTTAAGGCATTGGTGGAAGGAAGAAAGCTTTCTGACTATGTGTCTGATGTTAGGAAATGTATGAAAAGTGCAATTCATGGTATTGTAAATTCTGGTACTTCAACAAAAATTATTTTAAAAGTAAAACAAAATAAAAATATCATACACCCTAAAAAAAAGTTCTGGGTTCAATTTCCCTCCCCTCATAGTGGCCTGAGCAAAGCCCATAAAGACCCTGAAGTACTGCGCTGGGAGGAGCCCATGAGCACCACTACAGGTAGCCAAAAATAAATCAATAAATAACAATAAAACACTTCGGATAAGTTACAGAAATGTCTTTGGATCACCCCAGATTACCCAGAGAGCCAAATCCTACTGCTTCCAGAAACCCAGACACCACTCCAGAGAATCAGGTACCCCACTTCTCTCCAAAATTGAGTCACTGTCAGGAGTAATCATTGAGTACAGAACCAGAAATAAATGTTTAAGGAGTAGACCAGAAAGGGAAAGCCTTGGGGAAAGCCTGAATTTTTCTTTTTATTTTTATTTAAATAATTTTTATTGTCACCAAAGTGAATTATGAATCTTTCACAGTAATGTTTTTTTTTGTTTTTGTTTTGTTTTGTTTTGTTTTGTTTTGGGGCCACACCTGGTGATATTCAGGGGTTACTCACGGCTATGTACTCAGAAATCGCTCCTGGCTTGGGGGACCATATGGGATGCCGGGGGATCAAACCATGGTCCGTCCTAGGTTTGCATGTAGCACGGCAAATGCCCTACCGCTTGCAACACCACTCCAGCCCCGTTTCACAGTAATATTTAAGGTACATAGAGACAATTAATCAGGGCCATTCCCACCACCAGTGTTCTCCTCCCTCCACCCTTGTTTTCAGCATGCATTCCATATCTCCCTCATCTGTCCCCTGGACTACTAATGTAACTGCTCCCTCTGTGTATAGCTTGTTGTAAAGATTGGGTATCTATCCTGTTGTTGTTGACTTTGGGTTTGGTGTGTGAGTTTGATCATTTTTTATTTTCACTCAACGTTCATACCACTGTTTTCATTCTTGTGGTTACTATAAGATGGTGGTTGTGTTTAGTAGCTGGGTGCTTTTTATTTGTAGTTGCTGGGTTTGTTTTTGTTGTTGTTGTTGTTGTTGTTTTGGTTTGTTTTTCTTCTTTTTTCCCTTTCTTCTTTTAAATTTATATTTATAACCTCTATATGGATTATCCTTTTCCAATGACAGGGAAGGGAAGAAGTGAAATTTGGTGAGTTACAAAACAATATTCACTCTCAGAAAAGAACAAAGTTGCCTGAAGTACTAACACATAGAGGAGCAGAAATACATCCTAGGAGAAGCCTTGAATCGCAAAAAAAAAAAAAAAAAAAAAAAAGTTTACTCTGCAGCTGGAAATGAGGAAGATTTAAATCAGCTACATGGCTAAAATCAAGAGACCCTAAAACACACTTATAATGTAGACTTACAGAATTAAGGGATTAAGGGACACCCTCCATCTCCCAGAACAGGGTGGCTCATGGCTCCCATATTAAGGAAGAGATAGGTTCTGGTCATAGAGAGGAATCAACATCATGTCATCACAGGGTACCTCTTGGTCTCAGTTCCTGAGTTTTATTTTACATCAGTAATAGAATGCTCTCTCAATGCTACAGCTTTTCTCTCACACACATTTCTCTGAGACCCTGATGTTAAGAATTGCTCTCAAAAAAAAAATTAAAAAAAAAAAGAATTGCTCTCTCTGGGGACTGGAATACAGTAGGCTGAATACCTTGCCTTGAATACAGCAGACCTGAATTCAATTCCCAGAATCCTATATGGTCCCCTCCAACCACTAACAGGAGTAATCCCTGAGTGGAGCGGGAGGGGAGAATAACTCCTGAGAATTACCTGGTGTGGCCCAAAAACAAAACAAAGGGGGGAAAATGGATTATTATCCTGATGGAGAGCTCTTGGCACTTAGATGGTTTGGGTGTGGTTTAACTTCTATTCATGTTCCAAACTATGAACCTTATGTTGGTCATTTCTGCTCATATACAAATTGTCCTATGCCTTAGGTCACTACTAGACCATACATAATAGCAGATAAGAAACTTGTCTTTTCCTTTTTTACCAGTTGTATTTATCATATCAAAAAATAAATCTTATAGAAACATCTTTGCATAGAAAAACTCTTCCTCCTTTTATTATGACCTTTCTTCTATGTATTTTTTCTGTCACTTCCCAGAATGTTATATCTTGAGTGTCAGGCTAGGCAAATGTTTTTTTGTTTTGTTTTGTTTTGTTTTTGCTTTTTAGTTTTAGCTTTTTTTGGGTCACACCCAGCAGTGCTCAGGGGTTACTCCTGGCTCTATGCTCAGAAATCGCCCCCGGCAGGTTCGGGGGACCATATGGGATGCCGGGATTCGAACCACCATCCTTCTGCATGCGAGGCAAACGCCTTGCCGCTGTGCTATCTCTCCATCCCTGGCTATTGTTTTGTGTTTAGGAGGAGTTTTCTGGGTAGATACACTATAAATTTATCAGTCATAGATCGTTAAATATTACTAGAAAGGAAAAATTTAATAGAGCAAAGAAACAGCAAAATAAGAGCTTTAGAAAGGTAATTTAATTGTCATTCTAATCCCATAATCAGAAGCCCTGACTGTAGAGAACAGGAATGAGATTCCACACCAAGGGGGCAGAACAGTAGAACAGTGGATAGGCTATTTGCCTTGCATGCAGCTGATACTAGGTTTGATCCCCAGCACCCTATATGGTCCCCCAAGCCAGCCAGGAATAATTCTCGAGTGCAGAGCCAACAGAATCCCTGAGCACATTGGTGTGCCTGCCCCAAAAAAGAGAGCAAGAGAAATTCCACATTAAAAATTGTCATGAAGTGAAAATTGCTTTAAAGGATTCCATCCTGCATGCAGGTCAGTCACACCTCTCTTCAGGGACTGGGGGATTCTGGAGAGAAGCCTAAATGGCTCAGAGAAAAAAAAAAAAAAAGCCTAACCTAACAGGTCGCTAAGACTTCTCTGAACATATGGTTTCTAAATAACCTGATCACCCTTCCCAGAAGCCAACTTCAGTTCACAGTGGTCTTCAGAAGCACTTTTGTGGCTGACATTTGGAATAGATAACCAACAATCTAAAAATTTGACGAAAGACTTCCATTTAAAGAATGAAGTCATAAAAATAAATAAGAAATTAAAGTAAAAATAAACTGTAAAGAGTAAAAAAGGAGAAAGAAAAAAAAGATAAGAAATTTAATTTAGGGGTCGGAGAGATAGCATGGAGGTAAGGCGTTTGCCTTTCATGCAGGAGGTCATCGGTTCGAATCCCGGCGCCCCATATGGTCCCTCGTGCCTGCCAGGAACAATTTCTGAACCTGGAGCCAGGAATAACCCCTGGAGCACTGCCGGGTGTGACCAAAAAATCACAAAAAAAAAAAAAAAAAGAAAGAAATTTAATTTAGGGGCTGACATGGTGGTACAAGCGGTAAGGTATTTGCCTTACAAATGCTAATCTAAGACAGACCATGGTTCAATCCCCCAACATCCCATATGGTCCCCAAGCCAGAAGTAACCCCTGAGTATCATAGGGTGTGACCCAAAAAGCAAAAAAAAAAAAAGAAATTTAATTTATATTAAAAATTCTCATTAATGGAAGAGAATGTACAGTTGTAAATTCGTGAAATGAACTAAAAGCTTTTTTTAAAGAAGATCAAAGAGGGCACAGGGAAGTTATTGGAAATTTTTATTGGAAATTTTTAATACACATAAAGTTTTAAATATGCATGCAGTCAAAGAAATCTCCCAAAGTAGAACAAAAAGACAAGAAATCAAAACAGGAGAATTAAAGAAAATTCAAGAAGAGCTATAGCACTGAAATAATACAGATTCTATTTAAGAAATAATGGTGAGGGGGTGAGTCAAAGCAATAATATAGCAGGTAAGGTACTTGCCTTGCATATGGACAACACAGATCCAATCCCCAGTCTTCCAGGAGTTATCCCTGACCACAAAGCTAGGAGTAAGCCTCAAGCACTACTGTGTGTGACAAATAAAGGAGGCAAGGAGATTAAATAACAAAGTAAGAAGAAGAGAAAACTCTATCATAAAAATAATATAAAAGGGTCCATTAGATTCCAAGTAGTAAGACTCATATTCTGAACGCCTCTGGGAAGAGAAAAAAAACAATGTTTAAGAGAGGGGAAAAAATAAGTCCCAGGAAATCATCTATATTTAAGACTAGACCTCAGCACAACCACAGTAGAGAATAAGAGCAGGAGTGTGAAAAGAAAATTACCAGAAGAACAGGGGAACAGTGGGAATGAGATCATGCATGGTATTTGGAAAAACTAGTAGTGGGCATTCAGTAACTCTATTGATATATTTGGGGGGTATACCAATGTCTGTGAAGTTAAAAATCAACAAAAAATAAGTATTAATAATTTTAAGAATGTTTTCAATATTGATGGGACCTCATAAATTAATCACTGTCTTTAAATTTCATTGATAATCCTTAAATGCTATGATCAGTTAATATATAGGTGTGTGTGTATATATATATATTTCAATTATCAGAGAAAATAGTCACTAGTCAAAATTTGTGATATAACTACTATGAAGAAAATTGTGAAGCAGCTAATTTCTTTTTATACTATCAACTTGTGTACATGTGAGACTTTGGGAAAAGTTAAAAATAAATTAAATGACTAAGAGAAAGCTATAGAAAGTAGCATGACGCTTCCCAAAAAATTAAAAATGAAATTACCATATGATCCAGCAATTCTATTCCTAAATATATAAACAAAATAATAGAAAGCAAGACCTACATAAATCTTTGGGCAACCCCCAAGCCAGGAGCAAATTTTGAGCACATAGCCAGGAGTAACCCCTGAGCATCACCAGGTGTAGCCCAAAATAAACCAAAATATATATACATATATTTGGGCACCCATTTTCATTAGCAATATATTTGACAATAGTTAAAAAGTAAATACAAACCAATGGCCATCAAAAATGAATAGATAGAGGCTGGAGTGATAGCGCAGCACGTAGGGTGTTTGCTTTGCATGCAGTTAACTCGGGTTCAATTCTCAACATCCCATATGATCCCCAGAGCCTGTCAGGCATGATTTCTGAGCACAAAGCCAGGAGTAACCCCTGAGCACCACTAGGTGTGGCAAAAAAAAAAGAATAGATAAATAAAATTTTATATATCCAAGCAATTAAATATTATTCAGACTCAAATATGAAGAAATTTCTGCTACTTGTCATATATGAAGCTTGGGGACATTATATTGCATGAAATATGCCATACCGGGGCCGGGAAGGTGGCGCTAGAGGTAAGGTGTCTGCCTTACAAGCGCTAGCGTAGGACGGACCGCGGTTCGATCCCCCGGCGTCCCATATGGTCTCCCCAAGCCAGGGGCGATTTCTGAGCTCATAGCCAGGAGTAACCCCTGAGCGTCAAACGGGTGTGGCCCAAAAACCAAAAAAAAAGAAATATGCCATATCAAAAGGACAAATATTAAATTACTTCACTAGGAGGTGCCTGGCATAATTAAATTTATAAAAACGAAAAGTAAACTTATCGTGAGCAGTGGTTGGGGTTGGGAAAGAAAGCCTGAATAGCAATCTAGTATAGAGATTAAGTTTTGCAAGATAAAAAGGGTTTTGTATATTGGTTATTTAGCAATATGGATTCATCTAATACACTGAACAGTAAACTTAAAATGCTTAGAAATGTATAAGAATTATATTAACTTCAAAAATAGTTTTAATAAAAAGTTACCTTAAATTAATTATAGAAAAATCAAAATATGAAGCTGGCAAGGTGGTGCTAGAGGTAAGGTGTCTGTCTGCCTTGCAAGCACTAGCCAAGGAAAGACCGCGACCGAGGTTCAATCTCCCAGCATCCCATATGATTCCCCCGAGCCAGGGACAATATCTGAGTGCTTAGCCAGGAGTAACCGCTGAGCATCAAACGGGTGTGGCCCGAAAAACCAAAAAAAAAAAAAAAATCAAAATATAAACCAAAATATTTCTGCTTAAACAATAATATTCCTTCTAAACAACACAATTTACTATCCTTGGCTGTGATTTTTGTGCAATAGCTAATCTGTCTGTAATTCCAAAGGAAAAAAATTTTAAACTAAATATTAAAAAATAAAATAAAGGACTTCATTCTGTTTTATTTAGAGACACCATGCGGATTGCTAGTATAGCCTTCCTGGCACCAAATATTCACTAAGATTATATAGCATCCCAGGACTGTACTGGTGGAGTAATCCCCTGAAGAGTTCCTGCACTCAGGAAACTCATTCCCTAATCTCCTTCTAAGTAATGAAGCCTCCTCCCATGTCTTTAATTGGGTCCTAATTTTCTGATTTAATTAAGTAACTGAATAGCATCTATTCTGGACTAGAGTTCATCTAAGGAAATGAAGGAGGGAAAGTGTAGCTAGACATCTAAAAAAACAGTCACATAAATACATTCTTTCACAAAAAATAATGTAAGAGCTGTTAATACACTCCATTCTCATCAAAAACTGAATAGCATCAACCTTCTGCTTCTACTTTCTTGGGAATGTTAGTATATTCTTTTTCTTTTTTTGTTTTTATTTTTGGCCACACTCAGCAATGCTCAGGAATTATTCCTGGCTCTGTACTCAAGAATATTTGGGAAACACTCCTGGAATATTTGGGAAATCATATGGGATGCCAGAGATAGAACCAAATCAATCATGTGCAAGGCAAGCACCCTCCCCTCTGTACTATTGTCCCAGACCAATATACTCACTCTTTCTAACCATTTGGTGATCACCTCCAAGGAATTAATTCCCCCTTTACCTGCCCAGATTCACACTCAGGTTTAGGACAATTCTCAACTTTCAATTCAACTTAAAAAACAATAAACCCAAAAAAAAGAAAAACCCCAATAAACCCACCTCTAGAAGTGGTTGAAACTGGGCTAGGTAGATAGATAAGTAAACAGAGATATAAGTTAGATATAAATTATATAGATATAAATATAGATAAATTATAGCATTTGCATTGTGTGTATGAAGTCCTGAATTTGATACCCAAAGAAATTAATTAAATAATCAATTAAACAAATTAAAAAACCCAGTTCCATGTTCTAAATTGGAAAACATCTCCAAATTCACAAGTTGTTTTTTTTAATAAAATCTTTATTTAAGTACCATGATTACAAATGGGTTTAAATTATTAATAAAAAATAAAAAAGAACATCTCCCTTCACCAGTGCTGACAGAATTCACAAGTTTTATAAAGAGTTACAGGTTAGCATAAGAGAAGTCTAGGCAGGTCACAGATATGCCTCAGTGGTTTCATGTGCCTTCAGATGAAAAATCCAGTTTTTCCTCCACATGAATATTTCATGTGAACTCATAAACATCTTCATGAAGGGAACCTGAATTTGACAGTTCACTTCTCTTTATCTTTCTCTCTCTCTTACACACATTCTTACACAATATTCTTATATTCATGTACAATATGAATATTTTACCTTCAAAGATAAAATGGTCAAACAGCTGTAGCCAGTACTTGTGAAAGAACTCTATTCTGCCACCCTATTCTGAAGGGAGCAACTACCTTAAAGAACATCAATAAAAGAAAGGCTCAAGTCCCTAAAATCCCACGTATTTCCCATCATCAAAGAAAGGTAAGGCAAAGAAAAATTCCCAAACCAAATCTCACCTATTTCAATAGAATGACCTTAACCATTGTTACTTCAATACATAATCTCAAAGATATCATATCTGAAAACTCTTTTGTTTTCTTTGTTGAATCCCTGACTCTTGGTCACCAAGTACTGTGTTTTGAGTAACCTCCAAGCATTTTTGGTTGTGCACCTCAAAAAAAATCAACAACTTGTGCCTTTACCACCAAAAATCAAAGATTTTGTTTAAACAAAATAACACCTTGTCTTCTAGGCACTGCTATTTACATTTTATCATCATGAATAATGATTCATTGGGCCGAAGCTGTGGCATGGAGCAGTAAGACATCTGCCTTGCCGGAGCTAGCCTACGATGGACCTCGGTTCGATCCCCTGGCATCCTACATGGTCCCCCAAGCCAGGAGCAATTTCTGAGTGCATAGGCAGGAGTAACCCCTGAGCGTCACCAGGTGTGGAAAAACATAACAAAACAAAACAAAAATAATGATTCATTTAAGCCTTGTAAATGAATTAGGTAGTATTTTCATTGTCGCCTTTTATAGAGGAGGAAACTGAGACTAGTTAAGGAACTGTTCTCTTCTACAGACTAGTTTCAAAGTCTTAACTACCAGATCAACTGCTTCCTTCCAAAGCTCAAGAACTCTAAGCAGAGTATTGATATTCTACAGTCTTTCTGGTATAGATGCCACTAATATCACCACATCTATGAGATCAGATAGATAACTGTTGTTTTACTACAAAATTAGTATGAATTTATGGGGGCTACAAATTATAGTGGATAGAGGCTTGAATATGGAGTCAAAGTGACTTGGATCAAGTCCCAGTTTCATAAATTATGCGCCACTGGGCTAGTTGACTAATATGAGTCTATTTACACAGACAAAATAGAGATCATGATACCTAATGCACAAAATTCCTGCAGATTAAATGAGACAATGTAGGTTAAGTACCTAATAATGTGCCTCACATACAATCAGTTTAATAAGCTGTAGCTTTTAGTTTAAGGTTCTGTCTTATTGTATACAAGTGTGATTGTGAGTTTTTTTTCTCTAAAAGACTTGCAAATAATTGAATAAAAGAAGATTTGGGAGAAACCTAAGATAAAGAGAAATGTAAATCCCATAAATTATAACACCAACAATTCAATACTTAAGTAAGCTTTCTGGGTATCACATAAATAAATCGCTATGAGCTCAAAGGCTACATACTTTAACTATATAGAACCAGTAATGGAGGGTATATATATATAAAAAAAAAAAAGCTTATGGACCCAAGAGATAGCTCAACTGACCACATTCTCAGCATGTATGAGGCCCTGAATTCTATACTAGGAATAGCTTTAGTGGCCCACAAGCACCAGGGAGTAGACCAAATTTTTTCAACACCAAAGGAGATGACCTATATTTTAAAATAATAGTGTTTTAAGGGCTAGAGTGATAGCACAGCAGGTAAAGCATCAACTTTGTATATGGCTGATCCAGTTTCAATCCTCAGAATCCCATATAGTTCCCAGAGCCTGCCAATAATTTAATTTCTGAGTGCAAATCCAGGAGTAGCCAGATATGGCCAAAAATAAATAAATAAAATTTTAGATATTTTTAAACCTAATTTATGTCATAATTGGAAATCAACCATTTATCATGGAAATATTTTCATCTCATTTACTGAAGTAAAGAAGAGAAAAAATAGTATTGCAGATAATATCTGAACAGCTCAAATTTCTCTATAGTATAATTGACTCTGATTCTTCTCTTCCAGATCTCCCATCAGGTACCCAATCAGGGACTGTTTCGCTGTCTCCAGAAACAGTATTAATACATGATTCATTTTATCCAGTGAGTAGAAGTGGCATATTTTTCTGCTAGTAGAATCCTTAATAACCGTGGTGAGACTTTGCAGAATTCCCAAACTTTCTGGGTATCACTGGAAGTTGTAACCACTACTTTCTGAATTTCTAATTAATTATAGTAAGTATAAACCTCCCACCAATTCTATTAGTCATATAGCATGAGCAAAAATGCTAAATTAAGCTATATTACTAAAATAATGGTAATATTAATTCACTAAAAATAAGGACTACTATTTGCTATCATAGATTTACCTGTGCTATTCTAATTTACATAACAATGGGAAAACTTGAAGAAAAATGCTGCAGGGCCCAAACTACAGCACAGCAGATAGGCATTTGCCTTGCATGCAGCCGACCTGGATTCAATCCCCAGCATTCTCATATAGTACCTGAGCCTGCCAGGAATGATTTCTGAGCCAGAAGTAACCCCTAAGCACCACCAGGTGTAGCCCAAAAACAAAACAAAAACTTACTGCAGACTCATCTCACTAATCTTACAGAATTTAGATTAATTTAGATTAATCAGTTTAATTACTGCCTATCAGAACAAATAAAATTGTTGATTGTATCACTGTCATATTATTCTTCACTATTCCAATTTTAAAGGGTTTATGTTTCTTTGATGATAAATATTAAAGCCTCTTTGTTAATCATGACTAGGCCTTATCAATTTGAGAAATTGCCAGACATATTTAATAAAGTTTCAGCTATAAATAAATTATGTTATTTAGACATTAAGTTTATTCATTCATTTTATCACAGGATCAAGTTGTCTGAACAGACTACAAACATTTATTGTTTTGATCCTCCAGGAAGAAAAATATTATGGTGGCTTCCCCACAGCTTACTTACTTTCTGCAGCATCATAAAGAGTTAACCATCTAAAATAAATAGAAGCTACTAAAGAGATAAGTATGTATCAGGACTTGAAAAGCTGTAATGTTCAGAGAATAGGTCCCAGCCTAAAGATTCAAAGTAACCTTACATAAGAAAAGCTCGCCCTAGTGCTATAAAGACAGGAGAAGTCATATCTACTCTCACCCCAATAAATGGAAGCATCTCCTGTTTCCTACGTCCTATTTCCTGCTGGAGTCTGTTTGCTGGCTCAGTCACAAACTCAGCTGGAACTCTATAGGATAAACCATAATTGACCCACTACAAATTGCTTCAGAGTTCAGCATGAAAATCAAAGACTTTCATTGAGCCTTTTAACACAGCAAGAGTGAGTTTTAAAATGCTGGCCTATGAACAGGCTTCACTTCATGCAATAGGTTCTTGCAAAAAGTCACATGCAAACTTTAGATGTTAGATGACAGACAATAGATTAAATTCATTCTATACATATATAGATATTTATCTATGTTTTTTAAAATATATGAGAGAACTTGTATGGTATAAGTTTTATCAGTATATTAAAAGTACTGATAGTAAAATACTTTGCACACTGAGGAATCACTTTCCAGTATTACTGTATGAATCTCAGCATTCATGTCAGTTACCCTATTTTAGAACCATGCACACAAGTATTTAGATATTAATTGCTATAACAAAAAACAGCTAACTGCTTACATGTGTTGAACAAGTAATCACGTCAAGCAACATTTCATAGGATCTTTAGACAGCTATTTATTCCTCAATTGTTTGATTGCTACCTCTGACCAGAGGCAACAAAGGGAGCTGATCCCTCAACTCTAGTCAGAAACTTGAATTCCAGTCTAGGGTTTATCTGGGCTTTCTAACTAGGCACATACCCTTTGAAAAATTCTTTACCTCTCTGAATCTTTTCCCTTATTGTACTTTAGAGATTTGGAGAGGGAAAGAGAATAATAATCCACATAATCTCTAAAATAACTGTAATGCAAAGTCTCCTAAGGAATAAACACATAATTTAACATCTCTTCTCACTGGGTGGCAAGAGAGTAGATTGGAAGAATAAAAAGAAGCTGATTCAGCTCAAGCTGGAGAATTTGTGGAGAGAAGGGACAAAAATATATATTGTTGTTGCTGCTCTAAAGCATCATTCTTTAGATGAGATGTACAACATTAGCACTACTGAAAAAAGGGGTAAATTTAAATGTAAAAAAAGAAGACAAATGTATTAAAAGTAACTGTGTTATAACATTATGTAGAATTCAGGTATATAAGTATTAACATTTGCATATACTACATTATAATTTCTTTTTTTGGTTTTTGGGTCACAGGGGTTACTCCTGGCTACACGCTCAGGAGTCGCTCCAGGCTTGGGAGACCATATGGGACACTGGGGAATCAAACTGCAGTCCGTCCTAGGCTATTGCTGGCAAAGCAGACACCTTACCTCTAGTGCCACCACGCCCGCCTCATAATTTCTTTTAAAAGTCCTAAGAATTAGGGCACAAGCTCTGTATGCTAGAGGCCCCATCCAATGCATACCACCATATGGTCTCCCAAACACTACTGGTGGTGGCCCCCCCCAATTTTTTCTTAGGAATTATTATTTAATAAAATAATTTTTATTTTCTGCCAGGAGTGATCCCTGAGCACAGTCAGGAGTAAATCCTAAACACCAACAGTGTAGCCCCAATACTAAAACAAATTATCTTATTTGGTCATTACAACCTGCCCCCCCCCAAAAAATACCTTTGTTGATAGAAAACAGGAAAACCCAAACCGTTTTACACACATACACACACACACACACACACACACACACACACACACACACACACACACTATGGAATGTCAATAAGCAAAGCTCCTTGTATCTGGCCAATCCAATTTTCATCCTCTCCTTCAAACCCATTTCTGACCAAACCAATCACCAGTACTTCCGGGCATAGCCCAAAAAAATTTTAAGCAAAATAAAACAAAACATGTCAGAGGACAGGAACAAGATGAAAATCTTGGGGCCAGAGATATAGCATGGAGGTAAGGTGTCTGCCTTGCAGACAGAAGGATGGTTGTTCAAATCACAGCATCCCATCTGGTCCCCCCAGCATGCCAGGAGCGATTTCTAAGTGTAGAGCCTGGAGTGTAGAGCCTTTAGCGCTGCCCGGTGTGACTCAAACCCCCCCCCCAAAAAATCTTATATTGTGAAGTTATGTGGCCATTATAATTTGGCTCATCTTTTACTAGTTTTTAGCATTCTTCACTTAAGACACTCGGAATTTACTTTCTTCTTACTTCTCATAACATTCTTTTCTCTCACCCATTTTAAAATAGCATCTTCCTTTTTTTTTCACTTGTGCCCAGATAATTCCTACTCATCTCTCTTCTTAGAAAGTCCTCTGATACTCTAAAGCTGAGCCAGACAGATGGTCCTCCCATGTGCCCTTAGTCCTGTCTCAAAACTATCCATATGTTCAACTTCATGACACACAAGACTGAAAGTTTCTTGAAGGTTGTTACTTCTTTTTGGTCTTAGATCCCAGCATCTGTGGTGTACCTGAAGTAGAGTAGCTTCCAACAAATGTCAGATCCACTCTCCTCATCTATGCAAGAGTCTGCTAACTTTTCCTGTTTCTTTTTTCAGGTCAAACCCCAATAAACTGAAAGCAAAGCAATGCTTTTGGCAAGGTGTTCTATCTTCCTAACTTGTGGCACCAATAAATGTTAAGAACCAGACATGGTACAAATTAAAAAATCATGTCCTTCTTCAACTATATCCCACTTCACTTACCTTCACCTCACCTGCTTCCTCATACTTCAATTTATAGAATGTAAACTTCAAGGATTTTTTTCATAAATCTCTAAAGATACTCTTCTTCAAAACTTATAAATAAGGTCGAGATAGATAGTTCATCAAGTAGGACATGTGCCTACACATGGTCAAACAAATTAAATCCCCTGTGTTGTCATACACATATAAAATCACTTTACTTTTTCCTTTCACTTTTTTTAATTTTTAATTTTATTTTTTAATTATTTTTATTTAAACACCGTGATTACAAATATAATTGTAGTTGTATGATTACAGTCATGTAAAGAACACCCCCCTTCACCAGTGCAGGATTCCCACCACCAATTTCCCAGATCTACCTACTCCCCACCCCACCCACACCTGTACTCGAGACAGGCTTTCTTTTTCCTTTATTCACTCACATTGTTATGATAGTTTTCAGTGTAGTTATTTCTCTAATTGCACTTATCACTCTATGTGGTGAGCTTCATGTCATTAGCTGCACCTACATGGGAGGATGGGGGTAAGTAAGGGTTGGGACTGAGGCATAAAATATTCGAAATGAGCTTTGTAGGGCAGTATCAAGGTCCCAATACAAGATGGATTTTATGGATGTATAGAATATATGCACCCAATACTATCAATATGAAAACAAAGAGAAAAAAATTCCACTGACTGTCCCAACATAAACAGTGCTAAAACAGCCTGCCCTCCTCCCAGAGCACATTACCATTAGTGTAGGGAGAGATAGAGGGAAAGTCTGTTGACCCCTATAGAATCCATCTAGACCGGTGCCCAGGGAAAGACAAAAGTCCAGGGGAGAAAAACCCTATACCTGGCAAGAGCTGGTCTCCAGAATCAAGGAGGAAACTAGAAACCAAATGTCTGCCCACCCTCCTCCCCATGCACCTCCCCCCTGGAGTACAGAGGGAGGGGGGAAGCCTGAGGACCACTAAGAGTCCACCTGAACCCACTTCTGGCCATCTGAGCTGGCATCCAGAGAAGGCCTGGAGTCAGGGGGAAAAGACAAGGACAGCTGGGGGGCCTGCCAAGCCTCCCAGCACTCCCCAGGCTAGGGAGAAAGGCTCTAGTATGGGGCCTCCCCAAACCCCATACCTGGCAAAAGCTGGTCTCCAGAATCAAAAAGGAAACCGGAAGCCAGATGTCTGCCCGCCCTCCTCCCCATATGCCTTCCCCCTGGAGTGCGGAGGGAGGGGGGCACCTGAGGACCACTAAGAGTCCACCTGAACTCACTTCTGGCCATCTGAGCTGGCACCCAGGGAAGGCCTGAAGTCAGGGGGAAAAGACAAGGATGGCTGGGGTTCTGCCAAGCCTCCCAGCTTTCCCCAGGCTAGTGAGAAAGGCTCTGGTATGGGGCCTCCCCCAAACCCCATACCTGGCAAGAGCTGGTCTCCAGAATCAAAGAGGAAACCGGAAGCCAGGTGTCTGCCTGCCCTCCTCCCCATATGCCTTGCCCCTGGTGTATGGAGGGAAGGGGGAACCTGAGGACCACTAAAAGTCCACCTGAACCCACTTCTGGCCATCTGAGCTGGCACCCAGGGAAGGCCTGGGGTCAGGGAAAAAAGACAAGGATGGCTGGGGACCTGCCAAGCCTCCCAGCACTCCTCAGGCTAGGGATAAGGGCCCCGGTAAGCTCAGTTTTTCTGATCTGTTAGTTCAGTGTGAAAATTTCTAATTTCAGTTGACAAATCTTCTTGATGCTTAATTTTGCTCCAGTCAAGTTTATCGATGCTTTTTTTTAAGCTCCCTTAACATTTTCCATAATTCTACTCTAAACTTCTTATTTGAGAGGATACCTATTTGTTTCCTACTTTTTAGATTATTAGAGGAGCCATCTTGATTTCTGTAAATATGGGAGTGTACTGCAAAATTACTCCATAGGCAAGGCTATAGATTGCTTCTTAAAATGTGCAGAAATGGAATTCAGGGGTTACAAGATAAGCGCAGCTGCGGGTCCTGAAGAGGTTATAGTCCTTGGAGTCTAGGCAGGCTTAGCAGAAAAGAGTCCTTTCACTTTTTGTAAGTTAATTAGCACAAGTACCCTGAATTATGTCAACTCTGGCCTTCAGGTGATTCAATGTGGTTATCCAAGACTGCCAGGAGTAACCCCTGAGCATCATTGGGTGTGGCCCCAAAGTAAAAACAAACCCAAACCAACAATAATGTCTTTTATTTTTCTTAAAACCCATATATGAGTAAGACTATTCTGTGTCTATCTCTCTCCCTCTGACTTATTTCATTCAGAATAATAGTTTCCATGTCCATTCATGTATAGGAAAGTTTCATGACTTCATTATTTCTGACGGCTGAGTGTTCCATTGTTTGTATGTACAACAGTTTATTTAGCCACTCATTTGTTGTCAGGCATCTGGGTTGTTTCCATATTCTGTCTATTGTAAATAGAGCTGTAATGAACATAGTTATGCAGAGGGCCTCTTTGTATTATGTTTTTTTGTTGTTGTTGTTATTGTTGTTCCTAGGGCACATGTCTAGGAATGGTATAGCTTGATCATATGGGAGCTCAATTTCCAGCTTTATGAGGAATCTCCATATTGTTTTCTATAAAGGCTGGGCTTGATGGCATTCCCACTAGAAGTGAATAAGAGTTCCTTTCTCTCCACATCTCCACCAGCACTGGTTGTTCTTGTTTTTTGTGATTTGTGCCAGTCTCTGTGGTTTGAGATGGTACTTCATTGTTGTTTTGATTTGCATCTCCCTGATGATTAGTGATGTGGAGCATTTTTTTCATAACTATACTGACAACTATCATGACAATAATAGTGAAAGAGATATGTCTGTCTCAAATGTAGGCAAGGGATGGGGGAGGAGGGAGTTGGGGGCATTGGTGATGGGAATGTTACACTGGTGAAGGTGAGTGTTCTTTTTTATAACTAAAACTCAATTACAAACATGTTTGTAATCATGGTGCTTAAATAAAAATATTTTTAAAATATTTACCCCATGTTATTACTTTTCTGTTCTTCAAGCAAAACCACATAACCTTAACTATCTAGTCCCACCTCCCAATTAGAGGGGTTTATAATGGAGGTACCATGACTAAACAGTTGAAAAATCACTAAGTAGTAAGCTAGGCACAGAGGGGACCACTCATTCTAGCAGTCCCCGGGGGGTTGAGGGTGGAGGCTATGGGAGGCAGGACAGGAGCAAAGGTGGAGGGAAGACCATTCAGTGGTGGGAATTCCCCTAATTCATATGTACCTAAAATATTACTTGAACAATATGTAAGCCACTATGATTAAAATAAAAAAAATTTTTAAAAATGGGGCCAGCGAGATAGCATGGAGGTAAGGCATTTGCCTTCCATGCAGAAGGACGGTGATTCGAATCCCGGCATCCCATATGACCCCACCCCACCCCCCAGGCCTGCCAGGGGCGATTTCTGAGCATAGAGCTTGGAGTAACACCTGAGCGGGCCTGGGTGTGACCCAAAAAACAAATAATAATAATACTTACAAAGAAGGTCAGGGAGATGGCTCCAGGGTTAAAGCATACATTTTACATGCTAAAGCCCTGAAGTTGATACCCAGCACATGGTCCCCTAAGGGCAGGATACTACCAAACCCAAAAAACAAAACAACCTTACAAAGAAAGTTCCTTCAAAGAACCAAGAGAAAAGGTACTATTTATTTGATAAGCCCTGAAATGATTTTGGTTGAAACGGTTTTAACATCCAAGTTTAGCTGAAAAGATAGAGAAGTGAAGGCTTTGCCATCAAAATATGTTCAGAGTCTGAGCACTTTTTACCAGTTTGACTGCTACCACCAAAGCACAGCCCAAAGACCTTCTTACTGGCCTTCCTGCTCTGTCTTGTTCCATCTCGGAGGAAAGTCTTATTTTAAAACGTTTGATGATGTCTGATCCTTTCAAAATATTTGTTAAATCATCTTCTATTCTGTTCAATACTCTCAGGCAGACTTCCCAATTTACTCAGGAAAAAACAAGTCTTCACTTACACTGAAGGTCTTAAGACTTCTCTCTGACATTCCCTGACTTCTCCTTATTTTCAGTCTCATGAAAAGTATCCCTGGTTATAAGAAAAATTGTGACAATTTTTTAAACCTCCCTATGCTGTTGTTATTTTTAATTTTCTTTATTGGGTTTGTTTGTTGTTGTTGTTGTTGTTGTTGTTTTACAGTTAAATCTAAGACTGTATCCCTGAACTACATCCACAGCCTTTTCCTGCTTTTATTTTGGTACTCCTCAATAACTTATTCTATGCTTCTATACTTATCTTGTTTATTTTCTGTCCCTTATTTAAAAAAAAAATGTAAGCTCGTTTGCATTTAGATCACTAAAATATTTCTCCACGCTTAAAACAGAACCTAAAACAAAGTTGGCTATGCTGGGTAAAAAAAAGAAACAAACAAATTCTTATTGATTAAAGGGACAGAGAGCTAGTATACAATTTAAGGTACTTTCCCTGCATACAGTCAACACAGGTTTAAACTATTATTATAATACACTAAAATAAAAATAACTTGAATTTTGAAATTTTCTACCAAATCATTGTTTTTATTAATCAGTAAATAATGTTACAAGAATGAACTCTGGTCTTTTTCAGCAGTCTAAAATGATTCATGAGATAAACCACTAGAGTCAGGATGAGGATAAATCCTAGCTGCCAAAATCAGTCAACGGGAAAAAACAACAGCCTAAACATGATTGGTTTTCAGTACATGATGAGTCCCATTCTCAGTTGGACCTTCATCTTACTCACTAAGCCATTCATTTTGCCAATCATGCCCCTAGTCTACTCTTTTTTTTTTTTTTTTTTGTAATGTTGGGAGGGGGTTCTCCTAAGCAATACTCAGTGAGCAGAGGAGCTTCTTCTCATGATATTTAGACAACTGGACCAGTTAGCCACCATGGTCATTCCAGCAATATTCAGGCCTTTCAAGTTCTTGCAAGGATGATGAAAGGGACCATGCAATGCCAGGAATCAAACTCAAAGCCTGATACATGTAAGGCATGTACTCAAAGATAGCTCACACCTTTGAACCCACTCTCCATCCCGATTCATTTTTCAGCAAATAATTATTTGCATATTTTCCTACTATGTACTAGGGCACTAGTTTACATAGCAGGATCTAACAGCATTATTATAAAGGTTTTTCTTTCAGAAAATGTTCATCCTAAAGCCATAACATAGATATTAAAGAGGCAAACTAACAAATAATTAATAAGCCATATTTAAACCACCATTGTAACAAAATACACTAATACTACATACATGTAAGCAGGAAGAAAAGCACTTTATGTACTGAGATAAACTGTAAAAATAGGTATAGTCTGTCTAAACTCAGTTGTCAAAATAAATGATAACTTGAGTCCTGTCCCCAAAATTGCTGACTTGATAGTAGCTATGTTTATTCCTAAATTTTGCGGCATCAGCATCTACAAATGCTTGCTAATACAGACATGAATAACTCTGTAAGAACACTTGTTATTGTTTCCCACCCCAACCTGCTCACTAATAGTAATCCTGAGGGTTATTTTCCCCCAAATCATTCTCTATCCTTTACTTGGAGAGCCAGTTCTGAGCAGTTTCTCTTTGCAAAACATTACAAATAAAGATCATTTTGTTTTCTTACTAATTTTATCTCTGGGTTTTTCTTTTACCCATTAAATAAGCTAAATAAGCCATGTTACCTAAGAAACACATGATTCAGATTTTTTTCCACTCGAGTTTGTCTTTCTCAGCTTCTGGAATAAAAAGCTAGGGAAATATATCTTTCTTTTACTCTCAGCAGCTCAATTTCTGTTTCTAATAATGTCTTTCAGGTACTGCATAATGTCTGATTCTTAACCAGCTATGGTTCTGTCATGCATGTGATATTCACTGTATACACTTTTCATGGGGCTGCACTGGCAGGAGACAAGTTTTTAATCTATGCTTTGAATACCTGGTTTCTGCTGAGTGTCAGACCACAGAGAATCTGGTGTTCTCCTTACAGTTTCCTTTTTATTTATCAGTTGTCTTGAGAAATTCCAATGCATCCTAGCATTCAAACGCCTGTCTCTTTGCAACCAAGTAATGAAGCTCTCATATAATCAGGTAGTTGAATGGTCTCATATAGTCAGGTCCTTGGATGATCTCAGTGTTGAGAATTAACTCTTATCATATTCTGAACTATGATCATACCATTTTATTTCCAAATATAAGTAAAATACATCCTCATGCTGTTTAATATGTTAAGTATGTGTAGATAACACAGAAAAAGACAAATTTTGTGACCCTTAAATAAAAAGTCAAGGACCCGTAAATAAAAATTTCTTGGGCAAGAACATCAGAATCTTTGATCTGCGCTATGTCCTTTTCCTTCTTCACTTGCAAATACTGCAATTGATGGGCCACTTTTTGCTAAGGCCCAACAAATTTGGGTGAGTATTTATCTTGAACTCCTGATAACTGTCCTTTGCCTATTCCCTTTCTCCTTTTCTGAGAAGACAGATAATTAATTATCCTTTACCAATGCAGCAAGACTAGGTGGGCAATACAGGAATAAGGGTAAAAGTAGAGAAACCTGGTATGAAGTAATACATTCATTCAGGCGAAAGAAACCACTAGCTTAGTCAAGAGTGACAATGACAAATGATTGAGAAGTAACTATATTTAATACATTTTAAAGGCTGGCATAAAAATTATAGATAGAATGTACATGAGTGGAAGTGAGAAGTCAAGATTTTTGCTAGATCCTATATTCATTGCAGCATTATTCATAATAGCCAAAATCTGAAAACAATCTAAATGCCTGAGAACAGATGAGTAAATAAAGAAACTGTGGTACAACTACACAATGGAATACTATCTAGTTGTTAGGAAAAATGAAGTCATGAGATTTGCTTAGACATGAATGGATATGGAGAGTATTATGCTAAGCAAAGTGGGTCAGAGGGAAAGGGATAGGCATAGAATGATAAGACTCATTTGTGGGATATTAAAAACATATAATATGGTATTAATATCCAGAGACAATAGAGATAAAGGCCATAAAGACCAGCCCATCGTAGGAAGTTTGCCACAAAACTAGAACAGTGCAATTATAGAAGAAAGAGACCACTATGACAATGATAGAAACAATTGATCTGGACAAGAATTGGATGCTGGGCCCGGAGAGATAGCACAGCGGCATTTGCCTTGCAAGCAGCCGATCCAGGACCAAAGGTGGTTGGTTTGAATCCCAGTGTCCCATATGGTCCCCCGTGCCTGCCAGGAGCTATTTCTGAGCAGACAGCCAGGAGTAACCCCTGAGCACCGCCGGGTGTGGCCCAAAAACAAAAAAAAAAAAAAGAATTGGATGTTGAAAAAGAGGTATGTACAATACCTCTTCAGTAATAATATTGCAAATTACTATGTCAAAAAGGAAATAAAAGTAAGAAAGAAAGAGAGAGACAAAAATATCTGCTACAGAAGCAGGCAGGAAGATGGCAGGGGGAAAAAGAGGGAAACTAGGAACTTTGCCAACTTTAAACTGTACTATAAAGTAGTAGTAATTAAAATAGCATGGTATTGGAATAAATACATCTTCAAATCAATGAAATAGACTTGAATATTCTACTGGCCTCAGGTATGCTATCATTAATCTTTGATAAAGGGGCAATACAAAGTGATGCAATGAAAGCCTCTTCAACAAGAGATGTTGGGAAAACTGGTCAACTACATGCAAAAGTGCACTCAGACCTCTATTTACCACCATTCACAAAGGTCAAATAAAAAATAGGATAAAGACCTTGATATCAAACCTGAAACCATAAAGTACATAGAAGAAAATATAGACAGACACTCCATGATACTGAAACTAAAGGCTATCTGCCAAGAAGAAACACCACTGGCCAAGCAAATGGAAGAAAAGATAAACAAATGAGTCTACATTAAACTGAAAAGCTTCTGTAGGGCATTTGCCTTGCATTCAGCTGACCCAGGAGGCACCCCATTCCCAGCATCCCAAATGGTTTCCCAGCTTGCCAGAGGCGATTTCTGAGTGCAGAGCCAGGAGTGACCCCTAAGCTCCAATGAGTGTGGCCCAGAAACCAATCAATCAATAAATAAGGTTTAAAAATAAATAAACTGAGAAGCTTCTGTACTTCAAAGAAAACAGTGACTAGAATACAAAACCCACCCTTGGAATGGGAGAAACTATTCACCCAGTACCTAATAGATGTGGGGTTAATATCTAAGATATACCAGATACTGATAGAACTTAGCAAGAAGAAAATATAACCCCATCCAAAAATGAAGAGAAGAAATGAACAGACATTTCCACAGAGAAGAAATACAGATGGCCAAAAGGCACATGAAAAAATGTTTGCATCAGGGAAATGCAAATCAAAACAATAATGAGCTATCCTTTCATACCACAGAGCCTGGCACACATCACAAAGAACAAGAACAACCAGTGCTAGCATAGATGCAGGGAGAAAGGGATTCTCCTTCATTACTGGTGGGAATGTAGACTGGTCCAGCATTTTTGTAAAACAATATGAATATTTTTCAAAAAACTAGAAATTCAGCTTCCATATGATCCAGCAATACCACTCCTAAGGATATATTCTAGGAACCCAAAAACACCATGCAGAAAATTCCTCTTTATTCCTGTTTGTCGCAGCACTATTTACAATAGCCAGAATCTGGAAACAACTCAAGTGCCCAACTACAGATGAGTGGCTAAAGAAACTGTGGTACATCTACACAATGGAATATTATGCAGCTATTAGAAGAAATAAAGTCATGAAATTTGCTTACACATGGATGGATATGGAGATTACTATGTTAAGTGAAATGAGTCAGAGGGAGAGGAATAGTCATAGAGTAATCTCACTCATTTGTAAGACATAAGAAAGATAAAAGAGGGGACCAGAGAGATAGCATAGAGGTAGGGCATTTGTCTTGCAAGGTCGGTGGTTCAAATCCCAGCATCCCATATGGTCCCTGAGCCTGCCAGGAGCGATTTCTGAGTGTAGAGCCAGGAGTAAATTTTGAGCGCTGCTGGGTGTGACCCAAAAACCAAAAAAAAAAAAGAAAGGAAAGAGAAGAAAGAAGAAAGAAGAAAGAAAAAGAAAGAAAGAAAGAAGAAAGAAGAAAGAAAGAAGAAAGAAAGAAAGAAAGAAAGAAAGAAAGAAAGAAAGAAAGAAAGAAAGAAAGAAAGAAAGAAAGAAGAAAGAAAAAAGAAAGAAAGAAAGAAAGAAGAAAGAAAGAAAGAAAGAAAGAAAGAAAAGAAAGAAAGAAAGAAAGAAAGAAAGAAAGAAGAAAGAAAGAAAGAAAGAAAGAAAGAAAGAAAGAAAAGAAAGAAGAAAGAAAGAAAGAAAGAAAGAAAGAAAGAAAGAAAGAAAGAAAGAAAGAAAGAAAGAAAGAAAGAAAGAAAGAAAGAAAGAAGAAAGAGAAAGAAAGAATGAATGAAAAAAAAGAAAAAAAAGAAAAGAAAGAAAGAAAGAAAGAAAGAAAGAAAGAAAGAAAAGAAAGAAAGAAAGAAAGAAAGAAAGAAAGAAAGAAAGAAAGAAAGAAAGAAAGAAAGAAAGAAAGAAAGAAAGAAAGAAAGAAAGAAAAAAGAAAGAAGAGGAAGCAAGAGAGAAAGCAAGAAAGAAGAAAGAAAAGAAAGAAAGAAAGAAAGAAAGAAAGAAGAAAGAAGAGGAAGAAAAAAAAGAAAAGAAAGAAAGAAAGAAAGAAAGAAAAAAGAAAGAAAGAAAGAAAGAAAAGAAAGAAGGAAAAAAGATAATATGGAAATAATACTCAGATACACTAGAGACGAGAACCAGAAGGACCAATCCATGGTAGGAATCTTGCCAGGAAGAACAGGAAGTGCAGTTAGGGTAGAAAAAGGTCCATCATGACTGGTAATTGGAACTGATCACTCTGGACAAGAGTGGGTACTGAAAGGGGATAAAGTGACATTCATTAACAATAGTGCAAACTACAGTGTCAACAAGAAAGGGGGGGAGCATGAGAGAGAAGTAAAAATGCCAGTCCAAAAACAGATGGGAGTGGGTGGGTAGGAAGAAAACTGGGGCATTGGTAGTGAAAAAGTGCACTGATGAAGGATGATGTACAGTTCTATAACTAAAACTCAATCAAGAACAATTTTGTAAGCACGGTGCTTAAAGAAAATAATTATTTTAAAAACTGGGGATATTGGTGCACTGGTTAAAGTATTATACATTGTATAGCTAAAACTCAAGCATGAACAACTTTGTAATTGCTTATCTCATGGTCATTCAATTAAAGCATTTATTTATTAAAAATAAAAAATAATAAAAATACTATTTTTAAAAAGACTTCTAAATGATATAATAGGAATTCAAAATCATTTTGACAAAATTCAAAAATCATTTGACAAAAAAAAGTATGAAGTGCATACTTTGCACTTTAGTATTTGTAGTTCCAAATTTAGTCCTGGGCATTGGATATTTTTAATCACCTTGACTGATTAGCAAATGAAATGCAAATATGTAAACAAAGCTTCCTGTTTAATTTAAAAATTCATCCACAGAAAAAGGAAATGAAGAAAATATCTTGATGAAATCTATGAGAAAATAGGCTATCGGTCTAAATGGAATTTTAGCTCAGTGTGATTCATATGACAATTGAAATAACAAAATTGTTTTAGGTTTTTGGGGGACCACACCAGCAATACTCTGCCTCTGTGCTCAGAGATCACTCTTGGAATTCAGAGAACAATTTAGAGTGCCAAGGATCAAAACCAAGTCAGCCACAAGCAAGGCAAGTATTGTACTATTACTCTAACTCCAAGAGTTTACAATTTTAAATAGAGTAACTGAAGTGCAACTGGGTGGAAGAAGATTCTGTTGTAAGCATCTTCTACATTAACAAGTGTACATGCAAAAATCCTTCTAAAGTTACTATTCATAAATCTTTAAGTGCATTACCTAGGAGAAGCAACACATATTTGTAGTGGTCTCAACGTGTGGTGTGTGTTAAGCACACTTCACCGTTTTATAAGAATCACAGAAAAAGTCCACTCAGTACCATCTGTAAGTATGCTAAGGAATTCATTAGCATGCTTTATATGACTGATTACTGGGTGTTCTGTAATTCCATGCTCATGCAAGGGTTAACTATCTGTACATCAACACGGAGCACCTTGTTTTTCTTTGGAGCTTCTTTTTATGAATAAATAGGAAAGTCAGTGGAAGAGAGGCACACTGTTATGTATGTATGCATTGCAGGAGCAATACAAATATATAAGAGCGGTCAACTAACTCAAAAATTTGAATTCTGGGTGGGTCTCAAGCTTCAGTTTTATACTTTACTCCAGGCAAGTGTCCCTTCTCACATTTTAGTGTCCTAAGCTGTAATGGAGCGAATAATGGCAGCCTCTGCGCCTACTAAAAGAGAAACTCTCAAGACAAATGGAGTGTCCTATAATCAACAGCCACCTATAGAGCAATGGTAGAGTACAAGACAGTATAATTAAGCCCTCAGGAGAAAAATGTACTCTGAGCTCTCCAGAGAGAAAAAGGAAAGAAGAAAAAGTAAATGAGAAAGCAAAAACAGGACACTGGCAGGAACAAAGGTTCCTCCCTGGGAGCTAGTTTAAGAAATACATCTCTCCAGTAACATCCATCCAAAGTGCTAGAAATTTTCTTTTTCTTTTTTCTTTTTTTCACTCTCTTTTCTTTAGGCCACACCTGGCGGTGCTCAGTACTCGCTCCAGTCTTTGGCTCTGTGCTCAGGAAGCACTCACTCCAGGCAATGTTCAGTGAACTATAAAGAGTGTCAGCTATATGTAAGGTAAATGCCCTACCCATTGTACAATTACTCGGGCCCCTAGGACCAGAGCTTTTAAGCACAGAACTTGGTAGTGGAGTACAAGAGAGGTCACTGCCAAAGACAAATGTGTATTTGTGTAGCCTCAGAATGAATGGCTTGTGTATTAAGAACAGATGTTTCTGCAGGGCAATCTCACCTTTGCTTTCCCATTCACATCTATAATGCTATGTACAATGTCATGGAACAAAAATCAAAGGAGGAGATGACCACTGTGGGCAGCACATAAGACCATGATATTGGGGAGAGAGGAAGCAATATGTTCAGCATCACAGAAATGAGGATTAATTCTATTACTCAACAGCTATTCCAGACCTTTTCTGATAATACTTCGACAACTGAACACTTTCATTTGTCGTTTTTTCTTCTAAAGACTATGAGCACTTAATTCTCATATAAGAAAAAAGAACCAGAAAGCCAGAACCACTAATCCTTTTAAGCAATTCTAAGCTGGATCTATTATTTGGTTCCACTGAATTTATACTCAAAAGTTTGACACACTGAAAACTCTATCATTTTACAACTAAAAGAAACACAAGAACTCAGTATCTGACCAAAAAAGTTAAGGTCTCAGTATTCCCACTTTGAAGCTCTATTACTTTTCTTTAAAATGGAGATTTTATTTCTAAATGGCTGGACGTGACCTTTACAAGTGTGTGGTTTCTGTCTGCAGCTAAAAAAAATGTCATTCTCACATCTCATTCTCTTGTTTCTATTAATCACCTTTTCTTTTTACATTCTACCTAATCAATGGGGACATGTCCATTGCCCTTCTAGCTGATTTCTATTATTCCTCATTATAGCCTGTGTTTCAATTCCCTGCTCCCCATCAAATATTAAATATTTGGACACTTATTGTAAACTCTCCTATCCCTGCTGTTGGGTATCTATCCTATAGTTGTATAATCAATTAGCCTGGCATCTGATCCCTGTTTTAAACATCTCTTCAAAGAAATTTAATTATGATTAATATCTTTTCATGACTTGGAAATTATATAAGCATGATTCCTTACTCAGCCATGCATGTTAAAAATCATAAATCAATTTATTTTATTCCCTCTAGATGTAAGGAGACCTTTTCAATTCTCACTGAATTTTAACAACATAAAATGTCCAGGAGTTATTAGATGAATGCACTTTTTTTTTCTTTCCCTGGGAAACCCTTTCAGTAAGATCTTTGTGGTTCAGAGATTTGGGAAGATTTCAAGAAAAGCTGTACAAACACACTTTAAAGGAAGTGTTCTGTAATGATAATAGGATATCTTCAGACAGAGCTAAAACTTGGATTGCAAGCATATTTTACTTCATGCAAGGAATGTATTTCTGGAAAGTTGTAGTAAATAAGATTTTAATCAAATATTTTAAATACATTTCCCAAAGTGGTTAATATATAAAATTCTGGTGGCAAATCATTTTGTGAAGTAAAAAACTTGGGCCCAGAGATATAGCACAGTGGCGTTTGCCTTGCAAGCAGCTGATCCAAGACCAAAGGTGGTTGGTTCGAATCCCGGTGTCCCATATGGTCCCCCGTGCCTGCCAGGAGCTATTTCTGAGCAGACAGCCAGGAGTAACCCCTGAACAATGCCGGGTGTGGCCCAAAAAAACAAAAAAAAATTTCATTTTTTTTGTTTTGGGGGGTTTTGGGGGATGGGGCCACACCCGATGATGCTCATGAGTTACTTCTGGCTATTTGCTCAGAAATCACTCCTGGCTAGGGGGACCGTATGGGACACCGGGGATCGAACCAAGTCTGTCCTGGATCTGCCACATGCAAGGCAAACGCCCTACCGCTGTGCTATCATTCCGGTTCCTAAAAAAATTCATTTTTAAGAGCAGGAGAAATAGCATGGAGGTAAGGAATTTGCCTTTCATCCAGAAGGACGGTGGTTCGATTCCCGGCATCCCATATGGTCCCCTGTGCCTGCCAGGGGCCATCTCTGAGCGTAGGACCAGGAGTAATCCCTGAGCGCTGCCGAGTGTGACCCAAAAACCCCCACCCCTTGCCTGTATTTAAGACAGGCATTCTATTTCTCTCACTCACTACCATTGATATGGTAGTTGTCAGTGAAGTTATTTCTCTAACTGAACTCACCACCTTTGTGGTAAGCTTCATATCATGGGCTGGACCTTCCAAGCCCTCATCTCTATTGTCTCTATATATTATTACAATAATGTCTTTTCTTTTTCTTTTTTTTTTGTCTTTTATTTTTCTTAAAACTCATAAATGAGTGAGATTCTTCTGTATTTATAAGAGCATCTTTTAAAATAGATTTAAAAACACATGGAATATGTCTTGACTTTCACAAAACATCTCCTAACCCAAAATTAGCCATAATTCACCAGCAGAAAATTTAACATTCATCATGCCTTCTGAACATAAATTCTTATTGAAAATAGCCTTTTCCCAAAAAAATTTTTCCAAATTTTATAGTAAGTAAATGTCCTCATTCAAAACCCTAATAGGCCCATATGATACATGGATTACTTAATTCTCTATGAAACTATATCATTATTAACTTTGTTGATGAGATATCACATATTGCAATAATACTGTCTGAGACATACGGTATATACTATATATTGTATACTATATAAATTATAGAAAATATTGACAACAGTTTTATCTATTCAAGAAAATAATATCAAAGGTTATGGTTTATCTGTTATTCGCTAACTTTATCTTTAATAGCCAACTGATTTCAGCAAAGTTTTCCTCAAATTCTACTTTGAATCACCTTTACTTATTTTATCAGTCACCTCACTACATACAAGTTATGAAAACGTTTGACAAATAGTCAATCTTTAGCTGCATGAAAGTCATGTTTTAATGCCTTTGAAAAATATGCCTTCACTAAAAAAAACTGTGGTACATATATACAATGGAATATTATGCAGCCATCAGGAGAGACGAAGTCATGAAATTTTCCTATACATGGGTGTACATGGATGGAATCTATTACGCTGAGCGAAATAAATCAGAGAGAGAGAGAGAGACGCAGAATAGTCTCACTCATCTATGGGTTTTAAGAAAAATAAAAGACTCTTACAATATTTTTCAGAGACAAAAGAGAGGAGGGCTGGAAGTTTTAGCTCATGACATGAAGCTCACCACAAAGAGTGATGAGTTTAGTTAGAGAAATAACTACATTGAGAACTATCCTAACAATGAGAATATATGAGGGAAATAGAAAGCCTGTCTAGAGTACAGGTGGGGGTGGGGTGGGGAGGAGGGATATTTGGGACATTGGTGATGAGAATGTTGCACTGGTGATGGGGGTGTTCTTTACATGACTGAAATCCAACCACCGTCATGTTTGTAATCAAGGTGTTTAAATAAAATATAAAAAAGAAAAGAAAAGAAAAATATGCTTTGATACTTGCCCTTCCTTTCTTTCTGAGCTGCTTTAGGATCTAGAAATAGGCATATAGCACAGTGCCAGGCAATTAAATGTAAATTGGAAGCCTGATTGGAGCTTTAGAAAAGTGTTTTCTTCCCTGAAAAAAAAAAGGCATTTTGGAGAAGCAATTATCCCTTTCCGACTTTCTGCCATGCCAACATGACTGCTGGAACTGGGCAGCCAGTTTGATCCCAAGAGGTAATAAGTACAAAAAAAAGACAGAGAGATCCTAAGACATGCCCTTCACATGATCATAAGCACATAAAACCCAACCGCGTCAGCCTCTAAATTTAGGTGAAAAATAGTAACTCCCCTTTGTTTAAGAGTATAAAGAGTTTGAACAACCCCCCACTGTAAATCAGGTATTGTATTTGTTATTTCTGGATTTCAATCAAATATATTTCGAGTTGATATTTAGCCTCTTCTATAGTCCTCATTTTATAAGGTATTAGGTTTTCAACAAGAATAGCAAGTTCCTCTCTACCTAGCATCTCACCTTTTAAAGATATGGCTTAGCAATGCTTTATTGGTTTCTAAAAATAAACTGAAATTGTCCCCAGGCATGATGAAAACAAGGAGTGACCTACCTCAATCTCCTTTACCACAAACAACAAAGCTGGTGAATCCTAACATGAAGAACCTACCTCCTCACAAAGTCATGCCTTCCAATACAGATAAAGGCCAAAGGCCTAGTACATAAAGAGCAAATGGCACAGTTCACAATGTGCTTGTAGAGCCTGGAACTCCTCCTTTACAACCCCAGCCACCCTCTAGAATTAATTTGGACTGACCCCTAAACTAGCCTCATCCCCAATTCAGCTCAGCAGAGAATGTTGCTATACAGGGGTGTGAACTGACCAGCAAAGTTGACCAAGAACTCATTTTTCTCACACTCAGGCATCTATGGATTTTTTTCCATAGCTATTTGTTACATGCTCAAGGCTGTGAATAAAAAGGAGAGTCCCAGGGCTGGGGAGGTTGTTGAAAGGGTTAGAACACATGACTGGAAATCCCAGCTTTGATACTGACACTCTGAATAGTGCTGGGTCCAAACAGCAATGAGCCAAGTAATTCTGAGAGTGGCCCAAGGACCCTGCTGAGCATTGTTTGGAAAATACAACCTCCTCCCCAAAAAAGGAGTGCCAATACCTTATAAATAAAACTAAAAAATATATTAAAATTTCTAGTTTGGGAGGAGGGCTACCCAGCATTGCCACCAGCATGGGTTTCCAGAGCCACACTAGGCAGTGCTCAGGGGTAAGGTAGTACCAGTGATAAACCTCAAGGCTTCATACTTGCAAGACATTTTATCCCAGCCCTTTGAGATTACTTCTTAGGCCTCCAAATTGCCAATTCCTTAAAACTATTCTAATAATTCTACAGGCCCTTAATAACACTTCCTGGGACAACTCGCCTTTCTTTCTGATTCAAGGTCAGGGTGCTCACCATCATTCTATTACTTTTCTAAATTCCCTATCGCCACTCTTCTTTACATGACTTTATTTTTCACTATTTCTGCCACATGTGTAGAAAAGCTGAGTGAATGAGTGGTCATAGAGGGCCAACTGGGAAAAGAAAATGACATGGAACATTAGAGAATTTATAATATAATAACATCAAAGTTTCCAGTGAAAAGGCATCTGGGTCTTTTGGCAAAAGCAGATGGTCTATGAATGGAAAGTAAGTTTGCCTGAGGCCTAGTTTACTTTGCATTTGAGCCTAGTATTTTCATTCTGGCCAGCAGTGGAGACCCTGAGGAAAATGACACATACAACAGTCTCAAGAGCCATTTCCCTCAGAAACAAGTCTCATACATTACCCAGCCACTTTCCAATCATTGTCTGATCTGAGAGACCAAATTTATAGTTAGATTTAAAATGATGGTTCCTTAATCTAGCATAAAGACACAAAAAATTTTCTTTGCTACCATAATGAGTGTCTTTTGGCTCTAGAAAAAATCAAAAACACAAAAGGATAGCACCTTTTTTGATGAAGTTCCTTCCTTGGCTGTCAAAACTCAGAAGAAAGAAGCAGAAGGAAAGTCTAATGTCCAGAAGATCTCAAATATATAGCTACCATATTTCCTGTTCTTTCCAACATGAGCATCAGAAAAGTTTCAACTTAAAGAAGCCCCAAAATACCAAATCTTCCATCTCAAAAATGAAAATAAGAATCTAAAATTCTCCTTTGTGGAGTTACACCAAAAGGTATTTGTAAATATGTAGTGCTAGGTGTAAATAACTCTGGTGAAGTCAAAGCCCAAGATGTAGCAGTTACTGGCTAGGATGGATCCCAATGAATGAAGTACTCACAAAGAAGCATCCAACAGCAACTTCGAGAGTGGGAAAGGGATATTTATATTAGGGGGAGAGTAGGGTGTGAACTCAGTGTCAGTCAATCAGATAAACTGTAAGAAAGGATTAAAATAGAGTGTATTGAACCATATCATGGGAATCAGTTGGACTTGTTCTTATGGCCCCCATATGCGCCAATAACACCATGTGGCATTGCTCCTTTTTTGCATAGGTACATTAAAATGGGAAAATACTATACATGCAAATAAGATCCTATCTAATAGAGATTAGAACACACAAATCTTGTAGTGCAAAGGGACCTTACACCCTGAACATTGACATAACTACCTGGCACAGACCCCAGAAGAAAGGGCATTTTCCATTCACCCCTGAACCAGGGAAGCCATCCAAGAAACATCCAGGCTTGTCTATAACATCACCTGGAAGTAATCCTCTACCACGGAAGACCCTACACTGCTCAGACATCAACCTGCTCAAAAGAGACTTCCCTTAACACTAAGAAGACTTAACAACAACAACGACCTGCTTACAGGACAGGGCTCCCTGCATTGCCCTTTGATTGTGAGGTGAAAGGAGAGGACGCTCCACATCCTGACTTCAATGTAGGATATGCAGATTCCAGGATCTTTAATACAGAAACATGATACCAACAACAGAGACTGTGTGAAAAATAAAAATGTGTTAGCACTACAGACAATGTCTTGGATTAGATGATCTAGCTTACCTGGAGCCTAGAGTTGGTCTTGTGCCAGGAAACTTCAGGGGTCGGGTCTCTTTGTATTTAGGCCAAGGTTATTCCTTTCCATGCCTCTCATATTTTGGTGGACCTATGCAAACAACAATTGCCACTCTAACACCATTTTACTGTGTTCCTTTGACTCTAATCCTTAAAAAGAACCCACTTAAAATTTGAGGTTAACTTAAGCTAATATGCATGTACATGGAAATGTAGAAAAATACTATGCCTGTAATGTTTAAGGAGTTACATAAGTTTTATGGCTTTAGATTGCCTTGTGTGCTGTTAAGAAATATAATGTGTTACAATCTGGGGACTTGAGGGACAAAGTAATTGTACATGGATTCTGTCTTATTTATCTTAATGTTCTTTGGCTGAAATTTCAAAGTTAAGATATCAGCAAGGGGACTTCTGAGAATTATGTTATGGGTGATTGTCCTTCCACTGTAACTTTACCTTGTCCTCTTTCTTTGCATCTTTGTTCTCATAATTATAAATAAAAAATTTTAAAAAATAGAGTGTAAACTTTTGATTTAAGGAAGACAGGGTAAAGGGAGTACGAAATGCAGGGTGTGTGCAGGATGGTTTGCTTTGTTTTGTTTTGTTTTTTCATTTGTTTTGTTTTGTTTTGTTTTGGGATCACAGCCAGTGCCACTCAGAGGTTACCCCTGGTTCTTCGCTCAGAAATGGCTCCTGGCAGTCATGAGGGACCATATGGGATGCCGGGATTCGAACCATCATCTGTCCTGGATCAGCTGCATGCAAAGCAAACGCCTTACCGCTGTGCTATCTCTCCAGCCCATGCAGGTTATTAAAACTGGGTGTGTGCTTAAAGTGATTAGCCATACTAGAGAATGAACCCAGAGCTCCCACATGCAAAATATGCACTCCAACTCTTTGAGCCATCTCCCTAGCCCTAGAATAATCTGTTGAAGTTCTTTCATTGTGTTTTTCTATATTGATGAGCTTTCTATAGTTACCATTCATGATGTTTTAACTAAATAAGTAAAATCTTTATCATGAAATTGACTACAAATACATCCTAGAGTTAAATAAAAGCATTGCTTGTTTCTCTGTCTCTTAGGATTGTTCATGCTGTGAGACCCTTCCTTCTCCCCATAAGTGGATAAGTGAAGCCAAGACTCCATGTGATGAGAACCCCGACCCCGACCCTCCCTGACTTGTTTTAGGGACCTATGAAGCCTAGGAAAAATGAATACTATTTAAGCAGAAAGAAAAACTCTTTTCCAAGGATAATTATTTTGTCCAACTCTCATTTTACACAAGTCTTTCTCAGAATTGACATTTCCCTGAGAGTGGCAAAGTCTTCAGCTCAATGTCAAGTGCAACGAAGCCTTCTATTTTCCTTAAAGCAAAAAGGTTTCAAATATATTTCACCATTCTGACAGCAGTGACAAATGGGACTTTAACTCTAATGGATTACAGATGGGTTTTCTGAACCACAAAAAACTCCATGCAAATAGAGAACCACCAACATTTTTTTCTAAAATGTCAGAAATACTCATAGGGTTTTTTTGACATTTGTTTAAAAAAAAAAAAAAAAAAAAAAAAACAATTACCAGCTCCCCTTTCTTCATTGCCTCTTTCATTCATTAACAGCAATAGCATAATGCCTCACAAAGTACAGAGAGAAGTCAAAGTCAGGAAAACAAGGAATTTCTTGACCAGATCACAGTGCCAACTCTACAAAATTGAAGCAAGCAAATGCTCAAACCCATAACTAGTTTGAGACACAAACAAAAAAATAGTCCAGCTTTTCCTGAAAAGACAAGATGATAAATATGTTAGGCTTTATGTTCAGTGGAATCTCTGTAGTAGTTCTAGTGCATAAAAGAAGACAACATTTATTTGGGGACTGGAGAGAGAGAGTATAGTAGTTTGTGCACTTGTCTTGCACACATATGATCAGGATCCAATCTCCAGCATCCCATATAGTCCCCCTGAGCATCATCAGAAGTAGATTCCCGAGAATAAAGCCACAATTAAGTCCTGAGCACCACTGATGTGGCCCAAAAGCAAACAAACAAAAAAAAAATAGATAAGTGACTTTAGCTGGTTCTATACACCTTTTAACAAAAAAAAAAAAAAAAGAAAAGTGGTCAACTAGCACCAAATATCAAGGGAAAAAATGTTTTATCAGGCCAGGGAAATAGTACAAGGGTAAGGCACTTGTCCTGAGCAAGACCAACCCCAATTCAATTCCCAGCACTTTATATGGTCCTCTGAGCACCAATAGGTATTTGGTACAAAAAAAAAAGTATATATGCATATATATATTACATATATATCAATATTTTGACAATTTCTAGGACAAAGTTGGTAGGTACCAATTAAGAACAACTCCAAGGAAGAGATTAAGAAAAAGTTATGGGGCCGGGCGGTGGCGCTAAAGGTAAGGTGCCTGCCTTGCCTGCGCTAGCCTTGGACGGACCGCGGTTCGATCCCCCGGTGCCCCATATGGTCCCCCAAGCCAGGAGCAACTTCTGAGCACATAGCCAGGAGTAACCCCTGAGCGTTACCGGGTGTGGCCCAAAAACCAAAAAAAAAAAAAAAAAAAAAAAAAAAAAAAAAAAAAAAGTTATAATTAAGACAAATTAGTTGAGTCCAGAGTGCTGGTTCAAAGAGCATTTGTCTTACATGTGACTGACCAGAGTTCAATTCCTAGTACCCCATATGGTCCCCCAAGCCAGCCAAGATGATCCCTGAGTACAGAACCAGGAGTGAAGGAGTGAACTCTAAGCACCTCTGGGTTTAGGGGAAATAAAAAAGACAAATTAGTATTTCTTCGAAGTAAGTTTTGTTTTGTTTTACAACTTCCACCTTCATAAAGAAAGACTCATATTAAAACAAAAAAGTATGTAGCACCTGCCATTGTCCCAGCAGAAAAATGGTTCTAAGGCTCCCCTACTAAGTGCCGAAAAAAAATGTTGTCCACTTCATGTCGGGAGCTGGACCCTCCTCTTCTCCTCTATTTTGTCTCTGAGAATCATTACACAAATGTTTTTCATTTTTCTCAAAACCCATGGATGAGGAAGACCATTCTGTGTTTATCTCTCTCCCTCTGACTTATTTTACTCAGCATAATAGATTCCATATACATCCATGTATAGGAAAATTTCATGACTTCATCTCTTCTGATAGCTGCATAATATTCCATTGTGTATGTGTACCATAACTTTTTTAACCATTCATCTATTGAGGGGCATCTAGGCTGTCTCCAGAGTCTGGCTATTGTAAATAATGCTGCTATGAATATAGGTGTGAGAAAGGGGTTTTGTATTGTATTTTTGTGTTCCTAGGATATATCCCTAGGAGTGGTATAGCTGGATTGTATGGGAGCTCACCTTCTAGATTTTGGAGAAATCTCTATATGGCTTTCCACAAAAGTTGGACCAGACGACATTCCCACAGCAGTGAATAAGAGTTCCCTTCTCTCCACATCCCCGCTAGCACTGCTTGTTCTCATTCTTCCTGATGTGTGCCAATCTCTGTGGTGTGAGATGGTACCTCATAATTGTTTTAATTTGCATCTTCCTGATGATTAGTGATGTGGAGCATTTTTTCATATGCCTTTTAGCCATTTGTATTTCTTTTTTGTCAAAGTGTCTGTTTATTTCTTTTCCCCATTTTTTGATGGGGCTAGATGTTTTTTTCTTGTAAAATTCTGTCAATGCCTTGTATATTTTGGATATTAACCCCTTATCTGATGGGTATTGGGTGAATAGTTTCTCCCACTCAGTGGGTGGCTCTTGTATTCTGGGCACTATTTCCTTTGAGGTGCAGAAGCTTCTTAGCTTAATATAGTCCCATTTATTTATTTCTGCTTTCACTTATTTGGAGAGTATCACAGGGATCGTTTAGTGCAGTCACAGAAATAATTACACTGAGAACTTTCATAACAAAATGTGACTGAATGAGGGAAGTAGAAAGCCTGTCTAGAGTACAGGCCAGTGTGAGGTGGGGAGGAAGGGCACTTGGGATATTGGTCATGGGAATGTTGCACGGTGAAGGATTATATATATTAAAAAATCCAAAGAAAAGATAAGGCCTCCCAATTCTTGCCACAGGCTGTGTTCTTTACACTGACTGTATAGAAAGAGGAGGTACAGTAAATACACCCCATATACACCTCAACACAGGCCCTTTGCCTGGTCTGTATTGTGAATTGGGGGACAAAAAAAAAGAAAAGAAAAGAAAATGTTGTCCTCTAACTCTTCCCAGGTATTCTGATCTAATCTAAAAACTCTGAGGCCTTGTCAGAATGGGAAGAAATGCATTCCCCTTTGCCTGAAACCAGAGAAGCCCATTACTGCACTCAACATCCTCCAACAGACACAGGTCAGCTCCACAACTAAACTTTATCAAACTGTCAACCCACAAAATTTGATTGAGAGCTACAGATTTTGGGCCATATTCATCCATGTGAGACCTCAAATTTTCATAAAGTTTTCAGCCCAGTAGGATCATAATAAACCGGATGGGAAAGTTAGATAGAAGACCACCAAAGCTCACCAAGCTCAGTGAGCCTAAAAAGTAACATTGACGGCTCAAGTAGCACCAACCATAACCCAGAAAATCCTCAGTGACTTTAGTAACAACATTGAGAACATTTAGTAACAATAACATTGAGACTATAGAATTTATTTCAAATTGATCCTTATTGATACAAGTTTTGATGATTCCATTTGCCTTTGTGTTGTAGCAAACAATATGAAGTTAATTTATTTGTGCCTTCAAGGGGAAAAGCTTGGGTAGTGAGTGGGAAACTAGGGAACATTGGTGGCATGAAGATCACGCTGGTGGTGGGATTGATATTAGTACATTTAATATCTGAAAGAATCATTATATATTATTATAAAAAATCTGGTAAATCATAGTTTTATCATAAAAATGTTTTAACTATCACAAGAAAAATCTAATAATCTTAGGGTTAATATTCAAAATGTAGAATAAATTAAAATAATTTTGAAAGAAAAAATAGAGAGAAATATGGGCCCGGAGAGATAGCACAGTAGCGTTTGCCTTGCAAGCAGCCGATCCAGGACCAAAGGTGGTTGGTTCGAATCCCGGTGTCCTATATGGTCCCCCGTGCCTGCCAGGAGCTATTTCTGAGCAGACAGCCAGGAGTAACCCCTGAGCACCGCCGGGTGTGACCCAAAAACCAAAAAAAAAAAAAAAAAAAAAGTGAGAGAGAGAGAGAGAAATAAAACAACTTACTCATTAACAAGCAAAAATAGAAAAAGATTAAAGCCATTAAAAAGACAGTATCATTAGTAAGCACCCAAGATCATCTTAAAGTCAGAGAAAGAGGCAGTGTCATAAAATATTCCAATCTGGCTCTTTTAAATTACTTGGCTCCATTGCTAATACCCAGATTAACATTAAAGATAAGAAGACCACAGTGAGCTGTTAGCAGAAGGAATACCACAGAAAATAGTGTTCTGAGAATGAAGGCCAAAGGAAAAATAGTCTTTGGATGTCCTATCCACCAACTCAAATGCTCAAAACTCTCCTCATCTAATCTCACTGTCCCAACTATACACATACCTACTTCTATCAATAACCAGTAACTCCACTCACTCTCCCTCACCAAACTCCTAATAGAAAGCATTTAATTAAGAACTGAGGACAGTTCAAAGAGTTGGAGCATCTATCTGGTACCCTACCTAATTGCAATACTATCTCCAGCCCCAAGGTGAAAAACCTTACTTCTGTGGCCCAGGAGATTCTGCTCTTTCCTACCTTTGCTAAGGGCATCTCTCTCTCTCTCTCTCTCTCTCTCTCTCTCTCTCTCTCTCTCTCTCTCTCTCTCTCTCTTGCTCTTTCCTACCTTTGCTAAGGGCATCTCTCTCTCTCTCTCTCTCTCTCTCTCCTGCTCTTTCCTACCTTTGCTAAGGGCATCTCTCTCTCTTCTCTCTCTCTCTCTCTCTCTCTCTCTCTCTCTCTCTCTCTCTCTCCTGCTCTTTCCTACCTTTACTAAGGGCATATCTCTCTCTCTCTCTCTCTCTCTCTCTCTCCTGCTCTTTCCTACCTTTGCTAAGGGCATCTCTCTCTCTCTCTCTCTCTCTCTCTCTCTCTCTCTCTCTCTCTCTCTCCTGCTCTTTCCTACCTTTGCTAAGGGCATCTCTCTCTCTTTCTCTCTCTCTTTCTCTCTCTCTCTCTTCCCCCCCCCCTTTCTTCACCTTAGGCCACATGCAAGTTGACAGTTTCCTCTGGTACAGCAGTGTCCATGATCTCAGAAAGAAAACCACATCTAACAAAGGCAAAGCACTGTGCCTCTCCGTGGAAAAAGCAAGACTAAGGTGAGACTTGGGCTCTCCGAATCCCAGCACCACCGCTCTCTGCTGTCTCTCACTCACTCCAGCTTTCCTTTTAAAACACACAAGCAGCATCTCTTAGCCTTTAGAACACGTTTTGTGATGAAAACGTCTAGGCAGCTAGCTCAGTGCAGAGCAAATGTGACCTCATGGGTGGCTGGGCAAGCAGGCTGTGCTCTTGGAGCCACATTTCCTGGTAAAGGCATTGAAAGCTTCCAAGTTAAAAAAAAAAAACCCTCACAAAAAACTCTCTTCCTGACCTTACCTGAAGCACTAGAGAGTGGTTTTAAAGCCGTGTGTAAAACCTTTTCACAAAACTTATTTAGTTTAGCCAAAGGGATGGAGGTGGGGGAGTAGGGAGCTTTTCCCTTTCAAACCATGGGAGAGCAGTAAGTAAACCTCTCTCGGCAATGGGATTTAGATTACTTGCCCTCTCCAGCCAAGCACTGAAAATGGGGAACAGACTAGGGTCAAGACAGTGCCCCTTGATAAAGTTCAAGTAGCGTCCCCCAAGGCAAGAGGATCTTTTTCTAATTAAACTCCCCTTGCCTCCTCGAGAAGGCTGCCCCAGGATCAAATGAGTCACACAGCTTGTGAGCCAGAGAATGACACAAGGAAATTCGCCTCCTGGATGGGAACACTGTTTCCTGTCAGAAATGGTGTGTGAAAAGCCTCGAGCCCAAAAGGCCTGTGATGAGCTGTGGTGGGCAATGTGCTGCCATGGTGCATGCAGCGGGCACTGCGCCCACTGGTTGTCTCCTATGTTCCAGTCGCTGAGCACACAGCCAGGCTCCAGGCTCTGTCACTGGGTCCAAGTCAGGAGACATCGAACACAAAGGCGTTAGACAACATTAATGAATTTTGTTATTGCAATAATTCAAAAGAGGAACCAAGTGTAAAATTTATGGGGAACACAGACCATGAAGGGGATCCAGAGGTAAAAGCTGCTGACTGCATGCCTGCCCCCAGCAGCCTCAGCCCCACAAGTGACCAGCAGATTGGCACCAACCCAGGCCATCTTTAAAACAGGTTTGACTGAACCATAGGAAGAACCATCAGGAATTACTTTCCCTTCTCATTACCCCAGGCCCTTGGTCTCTTCAACCAGTTTTCTTCTGAGTCTAATTTTTGAAAATTCTTCTTTTCTCTATCAAAACACAGTCTTCAGAGTGTCCCTGCACAGTCTTTCCAATCAACTAATCTCGGTCAGCAGCTGACAATGCTACCAACTTACTCATGGTAGAATTGCATGCAGAAGCAGTTTTCCAAAAGCAGTGTCCCAACCAAAATCTGTGTTGCAAATGCTCTAAACTTCAAAGAGGAAGAACTGGCTCAGATCCCTAATCTCCACGTGTTAGGCACCAAGCTAGGTCCTTGGCTAGCGCTTGCAAGGCAGACACCTTACCTCTAGCGCCACCTCACTGGCCCTGCTAGGTTATATCTTATGTCACCTGAGTATAACTGTGTCACACCATCAATAGGAATTTCTGCATGTCTATGAGGGCCACAGCTATAAGGCTCTCAATACCCTTAGCGTGGATAGCTGTTTAGTATACCTCCCAAGAAATATTTAACCAGAAGTTTCTCTCAGATGTTTTTACTTCCCTGCATGGATCACTGAAAGTATTTCTGAGATTCATGTTATGGTACTGACATTATATTCCCTTCATATTATTAGGTTTAAAATTATTCTTCCTTCTGCTGTACATATTTACATGCAAAATATAGCCTCGATTAAATTTCTCTTTACTTGGAAGATTCAGCATAAAAACAATTTCTTTTCTCCTTGTCTTTGAATATCATAGTGGTTTGCAACAGAAAGAATTGTTTTGCTTCAGGGACTTCCCCTAGATACTTTGAAAACCTGCTAACTAATATACACTCCAAAGAAGTTTGGCCAGGATAGCATTATAGCATTGGCCTATTAAATTTTATTAGGTATAAATTCTGTACCCCTTTTATATAATTTTATCTCTTTCAAAACCAGAATTTAGGAAGTAAGTCTTAATCCCTAGAGCTAGAAACCTATTCCCTTAGGTAAAGGAAATTTGATATAGGAAACCTGGCTTCTTGCTAATCTCTTAATTTACATTAGTATGACACCTAGGGCCAGGCCAGAGAGGGAACTACTTTTCTTTTATCCTCTGGGCTTCTAACTGAACTGTTTTCTTTTTTTTTTTTTTTTTTTTTGGGGGGGGGGGTCACACCCGGCGGTGCTCAGGGGTTACTCCTGGCTGTCTGCTCAGAAATAGCTCCTGGCAGGCACGGGAGACCATATGGGACACCGGGATTCGAACCAACCACCTTTGGTCCTGGATCAGTTGCTTGCAAGGCAAACGCTGCATCTCGCCACTGTGCTATTTCTCTGGCTCTGTTTTATATTCTAAGGTAACAAACCACCTAAAGCCCTATATATTGTTTTAAAGATCAAACAATGTACACTATAAGTTTCTGTACTTTGCAAAGAAACATAAAGTGACCATTCCTTTTCTTTTCACTGTGACTGGCAATGTACCCATTATTTAAAAAAAAAAAAAAAAAAAAAAAAAAAAAAACCCTTAGTCTGGATATTAAACTTAGAACGCTGTTCTCCATATACATTTGTGTGTGCTCTCATTTCTCTTCAAGAGGACTCAAAGAAGCCCTCTAATGCATTCAGACCTCAAGAGCTAGTCCTCAACATAACTGAGCCCTTCCCCTCATAGCTAGAAACAATATTTCATGGCATCTTGGACTTAAACTTCATGAACTAAGGATGGGAAGAGGTAGGTGCAGTTTAAAAACAATAATTAGAAAACAACAAAGTTGCCCCATTTGCTCCAATCTGAACCCAGTCTTTCAAGAAAACATAGGGTCTCACCCTACAATACCCTCCAACTCAAACCTAGTTCAGGAAAAAAAAAAAAAAAAGATACACATGGCCTCTTCAATGCTTCCCAGTCTAAAAATCAGTAAGAAATTGGTCAATACATTTTTATATTAATTTTGCATATTCTAAAATTGTTTTTACAATAAATTTTCCTCAATTACCTATACATATAGTATGTTCTTTTTTGTTTTTTGTTTTTTGTTTTTTGTTTGTTTGTTTGTTTGGTTTTTGGTTTTTGGGCCACACCCGGTGCTGCTCAGGGGTTACTCCTGGCTGTCTGCTCAGAAATAGCTCCTGGCAGGCACGGGGGACCATATGGGACACCGGGATTCGAACCAACCACCTTTGGTCCTGGATCGGCTGCTTGCAAGGCAAACGCCGCTGTGCTTTCTCTCCGGGCCCCACATACAGTATGTTCTGATGAAAACTTTTCTAGGTCAAAATGGTATAAAGCAAAAAAAAAAAAAAAAATGCTACCATTAATAATATGGAAAATTATCTCACCATTCCTAGACCAAAAAATAACCTGCCAGTCATATTCCCTTTTAAATAAATAATTCTTTTAAATTTAAATTTTTTAATTATGATTGTATTAAGAATGTTCTATGCGGGGCCAGCAAGGTGACACTAGAGGTAAGGTGTCTGCCTTGCAAGCGCTAGCCAAGGAAGGACCGCGGTTTGATCCCCGGCATCCCATATGGTCCCCTCAAGCCAGGGGCAATTTCTGAGTGCTTAGCCAGGAGTAACCCCTGAGCATCAAACAGGTGTGGCCCAAAAAAAAAAAAAAAAAGAATGTTCTATACACAATCTAACCCATGAAGCATTTATTCAACAAAGTTTACCCTCACCAATGATGATTTTCCTAGGAATTGGAAAACCTTCCTATTTGGCCTGCCAGCTTTATATTTTTAAACACTCTGACCCATTCCACCTTGGTCAGTTTTTCTTCTTTTTTTTTGTTTTTTGTTTTTTGTTTTTTGGGTCACATCTGGCAGTGCTCAAGGGTTACTCCTGGCTCTACACTCAGAAATTGCTCCTGGCAGGCTCAAGGGACCATATGGGATGCCGGGATTCGAGTCACCATCCTTTTGCATGCAAGGCAAATGTCTTACCTCCATGCTATCTCTCCAGCCCCTGGGTCAGTTTTTCAACTGCAACCTATGTATCCTTCTTCTTGTCTGTCTATGTGTGTGTTGTAACCACCTCTATGTATGTCTAGTGTCTGTCTGTATTAAACATGATGCTTTTTTATGTTGTATATAGTCCTTCCCCATTGTATATAACACTTTCTTTTCCTCCTCCCTTGCTTACCACTTTACAAATTATTTTCTATTTTTTCGCTATTTACCCCTGACTTGTTCTTTCCCCTTATTTAACCTTTTACCCTCAGAAACTCCTCAGAAACCAGAACATACCCCCCACCCCAAACTGTGCCAGCCGTGGGGCCTGAGAGATAACACAGCAGTGGGGCATTTGCCTTGCATGAAGTCAACCAAGGACAGACCCAAGTTCGATTCCCGACATCTCATATGGTCCCCTGAGCCTGCCAGGAGTGATTTCTGAGCACAGAGCCAGGAGTAACCTCTGAGCACTGCCCGGTGTTGGCCTAAAACCAAAAGTAAATAAATAAATAAACTGCCAGCCAGCTCCCAAAGTGAAAGGACAGCCCCCCAGCCTGCCTCCTGCCTTGAACTCAGGAAGAAGCTGCCACCACCACTTCCGCTGATTCACTCTCAGGGATTCCTTTTCTCCCACCTCCCTTCGCCATAGACTGTTGCTCACTACTGAACTTGGCTTTTGGGAAACTCTCAGCTTGAGGACATTTCCTGATCCATGACTGTTGCACGCTGTTTTTCAGACTCCACAAGACTATTTCATGGGCTGAAGCTATGCTTCTGATTTCATTATCACCCGAGACTATTTCAAAAGACTTAAAGGGCATTTGTATATTTCCTTTGTATATTTCTTTAGGTGTATTTCCTTAATAGGAATTATTATTGTTGTTTATTTCCTTATGTAGATGTCTTCCCCACCCCTTTTTTGGATTTGTTTAGTAGAAAATTCAAGTAAATAAGTTTCTCTTGAATTCTTAGTTTCTTTTAAAACTAGGTTATAGGAATTTTTAATTCCATTTGCACCAATATTATCCGACAGCATTGTTTGTTTGTTTTGCATAGTCACATAAAATGGGGGAATCTTATGTATAGAAAGAAGTCCTTATCTAATAAGGATAGGAGCGCCTACATTTTTTTATTGAAGGGGGGCCTTTCATCCTGAATATTTGTCATAGTGACTTGGCTTAGGCTTCATATGATTGGACACAGCCATTCACCCCAGAACCTTGGATCCCATCTTTAGAACAAGCATGGTTTTCTGCACCAACTCCAGGAATCAAATTCCTACTGGGGAAGGCCCTAATCCTGCCCTGCCACTGACTTGCTCCAGGGTGGGTTCACATGACACTCTGATAACTTGAAAACAGCAACAACTTGCTTTCACCTTAATGGTGAGATGAAACCAGGAGACACTTTGTGATATCCTAACTTAACATAGGATCTGTGCAAAAACTAAGAAGCCTGACTGTGACGAGCATGACTGAGGAGATCTTTTCCTGGGACCATGAAGAAAGACTTTGGGATTAGACAGTTTAGTCTGGCTGGAGCCAGTAGTTGGTCCTATGGCAGGATGCTTCATGAGTAGGGACACCCTGTTTTTAGGCTAAAGGTTTTTCTTTCTATTTTCCCCCAACTTTTTCTGTGCCTATGCAAAAAACTGCCTTTTTGATCTTTTAGATTGGGGCTCCCACATTTTCCATCGAACCTTGGGATACAAATTACTTTGTTTCACCTCATATTTCTGCATTTTTCTATAAAATTAAGAATTGGAGGAGAAAGGATGGGGCCAAGGGCCAAGTTGCTCAGGTGCATTGACAAAGAAAAAAAGGACAGAACTATATATCCAAGCTGAAGTCAACAACAATGAAATCAAGATACCCAAACTTTAACAATCTAAACTTAAATTGGGTTTGTTACACTGACAGACCAGGGGGCAAAGAGTGGTGGTATAGGATGCTCTCTTTGAGCTCCAGAAAGTAGTTCACAGGGAAGGAACTTGGTGGAATCGCTCTCTTTACTCCATAGGTGGAGTCATACTATATCTATGACTGTTGCAAAACAAACATTGTTGTCAGAACTCTTGTCATAAAAGCAGCCAAAACTATTTCTAAGGTGGGCCTTTTATAAAAGTAAAGTAGTATGAAACAAGCTCAAACGTAAAGTATATCTACACATAGACATCTGTGGGAGAGGATTCTGAAAAACTGAGTGACTGAATCTATTGATGAGGAAGGGATATTTTCCTGTAATGCTTAGAAGCAGACACTATAGTGTAATTAATACTAGAAAATAAAAAGACAGAAAGCTCATGTTTAATTACAAAAGTCTTCCCCTGGAATAGTGGTTGTTTTAGGTAAATAGGTTCGTTCACCAGCAGAAAGAAACAAGCTCTTCAGAGTTGGATGGATGGATGGATGGATGGATGGATGGATGGATGGATGGATGGATGGATGGATGGATGGATGGATAACAATGAAGATATTTATATTCAACATCTTCAGCAAATTAAATACATATAGAGAAAAGGAGGTAAAGAGAATAAAATATGTTCTTCTGTTAATCAGACATACTCTTTGCTTGTTTGCAGTCTACATCCAGTAATACTCATAAACTATTCCTGACTTTATGATCAGCATACACTCCCAATGTTATTGGAGACCATGTTGTGCCAAGATTATAACCTAAGCCTCCCACATACAAAGCATGCACCCAATCCATTGAGCTATCTCTCCTGCCCCAAGACAAAATTTTTTCAATATCAATATAACCTCCACCCAAAGGATCTCCCAAGATTTCTATGATATTCTGCCATAGAAATAAATATTTAGTGCTTGCTTTGGCAGGACATATACTAAAATTGGGATGATACGAAGGAGATTAGTGTGGCCACTGCACAAGTATAATATGCAAACTCATGAAGCATTCATTATTTTGAGATTATTATGCTGAGTAAAATGAGTCAGAGGGATGATAGACATAAAATAATTTCATTCATTTGTGGAATATAAGAAAGATAAAAGAGGGCCCGGAGAGATAACACAGCGGCATTTGCCTTGCAAGCAGCCGATCCAGGACCAAAGGTGGTTGGTTCGAATCCCGGTGTCCCATATGGTCCCCTGTGCCTGCCAGGAGCTATTTCTGAGCAGACAGCCAGGAGTAATCCCTGAGCATTGCCGGGTGTGGCCCAAAAACCAAAAAAAAAAAAAAAAAGAGAGAGAGAGACAATGGTCTCAATAAAAAATAAATTAAAAAAAAGAAAGATAAAAGATAATATGATAATAATATTCAGAGACAATACAGATAAGTGTCAGGAGGATCATCCATGGTAGGAAGCTTGCCACAATTAGTGGCTCAGTGCTGTAAGAGTAAAGAAGGAACCACTATGACATGGAAAGTTGGAATTGATCACTCTGGACAAAAACAAGGTGCTTTAAGGGAATAAAGAGATATGCATGATACATACCCCTTCATTAACAGTAGTGCAAACCACGGGGAAAGGAAAAGAGAGAAAAAGAGAGAGAAATAAAATGTCTGCCAAAAGGCAGACAGAGGGAAAGAGGGAGAGAAACTGGTGATATTGGTGGTGGGAAACATACACTGAAGTGTGGTGTACATTGTATGACTGAAACGCAATCATAAAAAAAATTTCAAACATGGTGCTTAAGAAAAGTGATTATTATTTTCAAAAGAAGTAATAAAGATTTGTGATATTTAATTGAATAATTAATTATTAAAAGACTGAAAACTAGTAGTCTTACTTTAGTATGGTTTCCCTCTTCTTTCTTATTTTAGAGTATGTGACATTTTTTCCTTGATCATTAATAAAAACAAAACAAACCATTTATTTTTAAGTGCAGATGTTAAAATCTAAGGGCTGCTTGAGAGGCAAAGAGAGTGAGCCAGGGAGGAGCCATGAGTGAGAAAAAGAAGCAAAGTAGAAGTGAACACCTTTCTGTCTACATACACTCAAGATCCCATCATTCAGCAAGAAAAGCTGGTGGGAAGTCCTCAAAATACAGCACTAACTTATTCTGAAAATAGGGGTTGTTGATGAATAGCCTGTAGGTGAAATTGTAACTTCTCAGATTGCATTCCTGTGTCATCTTTCACCTATGATTTCTTCACTTCTACCAAACCATTGTATGTAGGTACACAAATAGAACAAAAGAACCCCTACTTTAAAGACCTGTCTATCTGACGCAGAATAGTCGCACTCATCTATTTTAAGAAAAATAAAAGACATTTTTGCAATAATTCTCAGAGTCAAAAGAGAGGAGGGCTGAAAGGTCCAACTCACAATATGAAGTTCGCTACAAAGAGTGATGAGCTTAGTTAGAGAAATAACTACATTGAGAACTATTCTAACAATGAGAATGAATGAGGGAAGTAGAAAGCCTGTCAAGAGTACTGGCGGGGGTGGGGTGGGGAGGAGGGAGATTTGGGACATTGGTGGTGGGAATGTTGCACCGGTGAAGGGGTTGTTCTTTACATGACTGAAACCCAACTACAATCACATTTTTAATCAAGGTGTTTAAATAAAGATATTAATAAAAAAAAAAAAAAAACTCAGCACCCGGGAGGTGGGCACCCTGATTTAGACACAGTTGAGCCATTTGGGTCGCTGGAAAAATAAGTGAATAAATAAATTGGGGAAATAATACCTGTCTATCTTTAAGTGCTGTGTTTAAAATGTTCAAATAGGATGAGTACTACCTCCTTCCACCAAAGTGCTTGACAATTTCGTGTGTTCTAGCTCACGCTACAAAATATGGTGTCCCATTAAGTCCTACTGTAGGGTTTTTAAGACAGAAACCTTATAATGTCTGTTTTAGAGACTTTGAATAAATCATTTCTTCTCTATTTCTCATGCTTAGCAGTTTGAATATCTTACTACTAAACGAGATGTTAAATACTTAGCAGCAATATCAACCAGTGACTACTCTTTTACCAGCAAAATCCACTTATATGCATGGGCAGTTAGTTTGCCTTACAGGAGTGCCACCTAGTGCCTATCTGTGAAACAGCATACAATAAATGCACGAAAATTGCATTGTGAAATGCTAAAATCTATTTGTAGATATGTGTTTACAAATCAAATTCTATTTCCACTAGTTTATAAATATATTTTTTCATTTTAATTATACCTGAAACATTAAATAAAACACTTTAAAATATAACAAACTTTGGATCCCAGAAAATGGCTCAAAGGCTTAAAAATCTATGGGTCAAATATGAGACCATTATCTTTACCCAGTGTCACCTCATAAGCTCTGGTGAACCTGACAGCCTCCTAGTGTGGGATCTCCAGGAAGAATGCAATACAAATAAAAATAAAATTAAGTAAAACATATCAAATCTTAATTTATACATTTAATAGAAAAAAAATGGCTTTCCAAGCCAAATGCCCAGCAAGAAATGAATAGATTAATAAGGATAGTATGATATCAGCAAGCCTATTCAGTGAGCAAAAAAATAATAATATAGAAGGTTCAGCCAGCACCAACAAGCTTCAAACAATAATTTTGGTGACACGATGATGAGAATGTTTAAGAAGATTAAAGAAAAGATGGTAGCACAGGTGGTCAAGAAAGCATGAGAGAGAGAGAGAGAGAGAGAGAGAGAGAGAGAGAGAGAGAGAGAGAGAGAGATGCAACATGCTTGCCCCAGAGACAGGCATGGAGGGAATGGAAGTGAACCTGGCGACATTGGTGGTGGGAAAAATGCACCAGTGATATATATTCTATGACCAAAACTCAAGAATGAACAATTTTGTAACCACAGTGCTTAAATAAGTTTTTTTAATGATCTATTTCTTTTAGAAATAAGAAAAAGAAAGTATGAGTGTGGGGGTGGAAGCAATAATATAATGGGTAGGGCATTTGCCTTGCATGTGGTTGACCCAAGTTTGATCCCTGGCACTCTATATGGTCCTCAGAGCCCACTAGGAGTGATTTCTTTTTTTAGTTTCCACTTTTTTTTTATTTAAATCATTGTGATTTACAAAGTTATTCGTGATTTACAAAGTTGGGCGTTAGACATACAAGTTTCAGTACCAATATCACCACCAGTGTGAACCTCCCTCCACCAAAGTTCCAGAGTCCAATTCATGCCGCCACCCGCATCTCAGCCTGCCATCATAGCAGACCCACTTTTAATTTTGGTTGGTTGTGTTTGACTCTCTTGATTCATTGTCGTTGACTCTGTGGCTTAGACATGTATTTCTTTCTTCTTAACCCCATCAATATACCTGAGTCCCCTTGGCTCCTGTCCCCCATTATTTCACATTTTTCTCCTCCATTCTATTTCTTTCCTTCTTACTATCCCCCAAAGCCAAATGTGGTCTCAAAACCCCAATTTATACCATTGCATTTCTTCATGTAATTTTTATAAATAAAACACATAAGTGATAACCTATATTTATCCTTCTTCTGGGTTACTTTAACAAATATGTTTCTGTTCCATCCATGTTGCAGCCAATTGCATGATTTTATCATTCCTTACAGTATATATTGCTCTGTTATATATATATATATGTAACACATCTTTATGATTAACTTTTCTGTCGTTGGACATCTAGGTGGACTTCAACTCTCAGGTATTGTACTGAGTTCTGTAATGAGTAGCAGTGTGCCTATGTCCTTTTGGATGAATGTTTTCCTTTCCTAGGTATAGATACCCAAAAGTGGTATTGCTGAGTCATGTGGCAGCTTGTTCTGAGTTTACTGAGAACCCTCTGTACTATTTTCCATATGGATTGGACCAAGCATCATTTCCACCAGCAATGGATGAGAGTTCCTTTTTCATCACATCCCTATCAATTATATAAATTATTCCCAGTATTTTCACTGATGTCAGCAGATATCTCATTTTAATTTAGATCTGGATTTCCCTAAAGATAAGTGATGATGAGAATTTTCTCTTATAATGGTTGGCCATCTCTTGGATACACTGCATAGAACTATATGTTTATTTCTTCCCTTCACATTTTATGTGGTTTGTAGGCTTTGTGAGATTAACCTCTGTTTGTACTTTGTATATGCTAAATATCATCCTTACATATAATATGTTGAGTGAAAATATTTTCTCCCACTCAGTTAATTGTCTTTTAGCTTGAGCCCATGTTTCTTTTTTTCATACAGAAACTTTTTAGCTTGATGTAGTCCCTTTATTCATATTTGATTATATAGATTTTTGTTGGCTATGAAGACACCCAAAAAATAGACAAGTTTACTTAGACATTTGAGAGTCCGAGGGTCCAGAAAAATTGACTTAAGTACTCTTAATTTCTAAATTACCAGAAAGCTATGCTAGTGGGCTTTCTGTATTCACCCTTTTGTCTGCCAACTTTCCTGGAGGGAGATAATCCACAGAGACTTTGCTTTAATTTCCTTTACCCACTTTTTTCCTGCTGAGCCAGCCTAAACACAACAAGGACCATAATCTCTCCAGGGCCCACACCTGGTAGATGTCCCCACCCAACAAATGTGGGGCCAATTCCTGCTGGGTGATTGGACACCCAGAGACTTAAAAGGGATGGCAGCCATGCTCTCTGCCTTTTTCCTGCTGAGCCAGCCTAGACACACCAAAGACCATAATCTCTCCAGAACCCACACCCAGTAAGATGTCCCTACCCAACGAATGTGGGACCTATTCCTGCCGTGTGATTGAGTACCCAGAGACTTATAAAGAATGGCAACCATGCTCTCTGCCTCTTTTCTTCTGAGCCAGCCTAGACACACCAAGGACTTTAATCTCTCCAGGACCCACACCCGAAAAGCGCGACCTCTCCACTTCATTCCATGGCTGCACTTATCTTGTAACCCCTGAATTCCATCTCTGCACATTGTAAGAAGCAATCTACAGCCTTACCAATGGAGTAATTTTGCAGTACACCCCCATATTTATAGAAATCAAGATGGCTTCTCTAATAATCTAAAACGTAGGAAATAGCTAGGTATCCTCTCAAATAAGTTTAGAGTAGAATTATAGAAAATGTTCAGGGAGCTCTAAAAAGCATCGATAAACTTGACTGAAGCACAATTAAGTATCAAGAGGATTTGTCAACTGAAATTAAAATTTTTTACACTGAACTAACAGATCAGAAAAACTGAGCTTATGCAACTGTTGCCAGGCATGGGGTTTGGGGAGGCCCCATACCGGAGCCCTTCTCCCTGGCCTGGGGAGTGCTGGGAGGCTTGGCAGGCCCCCGGCTGTCTTTGTCTTTTTCCCCTGACTCCAGGCCTTTCCTGGGTGCTAGCTCAGATGGCCAGAAGTGGGTTCAGGTGGACTCTTTTTTTTTTTTTTTTTTTTTTTTTTTTTGGTTTTTGGTTTTTGGGTCACACCCGGCAGTGCTCAGGGTTTATTCCTGGCTCCAGGCTCAGAAATTGCTCCTGGCAGGCACGGGGGACCATATGGGACGCCGGGATTCGAACCGTTGACCTCCTGCATGAAAGGCAAACGCCTTACCTCCATGCTATCTCTCCGGCCCCTCAGGTGGACTCTTAGTGGTCCTCAGGCTTTCCCCCTCCCTCCGTACTCCAGGGGCGAGGTGCATGGGGAGAAGGGCGGGCAGACATCTGGCTTCCGGTTTCCTCCTTGATTCTGGAGACCAGCTCTTGCCAGGTATGGGGTTTGGGGAGGCCCCATACCGGAGCCCTTCTCCCTGACCTGGGGAGTGCTGGGAGGCTTGGCAGGCCCCCAGCCATCCTTGTCTTTTTCCCCTGACTCCAGGCCTTCCCTGGGTGCCAGCTCAGATGGCCAGAAATGGGTTCAGGTGGACTCTTAGTGGTCCTCAGTCTTCCCCCCTACCTCTCCCAACACTAATGGGAATGCACTTTAGGAGGAGGGCAGGCAGTTCTAGCACTGGTTTATGTTGGGACAGTCACTGGAATTTTTTTCTTCTTGTTTTCCTATTGATAGTATTGTATGCATATATTTTATATATCCATAACATCCATCTTGTATTGTGACCTTGATACTGCCCTACATATCTCATTTCTAATATTTTATTGCCTCAGTTCCAACACTTATTTCCCCCCATCTTCTCATGTAGGTGCGGCTCATGATATGAAGCTCACCACATAGAGTGATAAGTTAGAGAAATAACTACACTGAAAACTATCATAACAATGTGAATGAATGAGGGAAAAAGAAAGCCTGTCTCGAGTACAGGTGTGGGTGGGGTGGGGAGTAGGTAGATCCGGGAAATTGGTGGTGGGAATCCTGCACTGGTGAAGGGGGTGTTCTTTACATGACTGTAATCATACAACTACAATTATATTTGTAATCACGGTGTTTAAATAAAGATAATTTATAAAAAAAAAAATAATTTCCTTTACCCACCTCTCTTTTTGAGATGGAAAGACCCGGTTAGCGTTAGATAGATATCTGCCCTGCCTCCCGTGTTGATTGTCCCTGAACAATAAAAAATGTACTTGGAGGACAGTCAGGGCTTTTCTTTTTTTTTATTTAATTTTTTTTGTTTCAGTCAGGACTACCATGAAGCTGGTTCTTTTCTCTCTGTCTTATTTTCTTTTTTTCCTGTCTTATTATTTTAATCCTTGCTTCAAGACCCCTGCTTCAGGATCATTTACCTGGAAATGGAATCTGGCACCTCCTTTTTATTGGCATCTTATAGTCATATACTTTTTTGAGGTCTAGGTCTTGGAGTGTTCTGTGTTATTTTCTTTGTGTTTGATCTATTCTGTTCTTATCTAAGTCTTTGATACAACTTGAGTTGACTTTTCTGTAAGGTATGTGATATGGATCCAAGTTTAATTTCTTAGACCTGATTATTCAATTTCCCAGCACGAGTTGTTAAAGAGATTGTCTTTATTACATGTCATGCTCGTGGCTCCTTTATCAAAACTTAGTTGACCATATACTTGGGGGTTTGTTAGAGTAATTTCTGAGAGCAGAGACAGAAGTAATCCCTGAGCACTGCCAGATGTGCCCCCACCAAAATAAGAAAGTGTGAGTGTTGAAATGAGAATATATGGTCAGAAATTAAGAGTATGGTATGAGTGCTCACTTCGGCATATACTAAAATTGGAACAATACAGAGAAGATTAGCATGGCCCCTGCATAAGGATGACACACAAATTTATGAAGTGTTCCATATTTTTAAAAAAGAAAGAGTATGGTATGGCATTCAAAAAAAAACTCCACAAAACATAGTCGCCATGTTTGCACCAGACCAGCTCCACAAACCCACTCTGTTCTTGAAAGAGATATAAATAAAGCTATGAAAAATCATGGGTACACCAGTCATGCAGCTGAAAGCTGGCAACCTCAGGGGAAAGGAGAGAATGTCTGTGGTCCTATTTCTCCACTCTTCTAGAACTCTCTGCAGAGACGCCAATTTGATCAAGGTCCAGGTATGCTGGTATTTGGACTGATATCACCAAGACTTTTTGGCATGAGTGCAGGCACTTTTCCACCACCAGGTATTCTGGGAGACCTGGCAGCCAAAACACACTCCATGAAAGCTACAATATGGCAATAGTGGCTTGAATTCCTGGACTGTGTGGCTGTGACAACTTAATTTGCTTAATACTGTCATCCCCATAGAAATCCACAAATTTAGATGCCAATGTATAGCTACAATCACTTAATGTTCAGAAATAAATGAAGTAGCCTAATGGTTAGCTAGCAACAGGAACTTATTAAACCTTCTGATGACTTAAAGACCTAGTTGGAGATACAATAATTTTCACAAATTTGCTTGTCACTGTACTTCTTTTTCTTCTCTTCTCTTTTTATTCTTTCTATTTTTTTAAATAATTTTGCTTTCACTTATCTGGAACCAATGTATTGTGATTAATTGTGTCAACTATGTGATACATATGCTTTCAATAAAGTAAAAACTTTTTTTTGATTTTTGGGCCACACCCAGGGACAGGATTATCCTGGCTATGCACTCAGAAATCGCTATGTCTTGGGGGATTATATGGGACACCAGGATAGAACCGCAGTCCATCCTAGGTTATTGCATGCAAGGCATATGCACTACTGCCTGTGCCACTGCTCCAGCCCCAAATAAAGTAAATTTTTTTTGTTTTTTTTTTATTTTGGGTTTTTTTTTTTTGTTTGGGGGCCACACCCTGTGACACTCGGACCATATAGGATGCCTTCTGCACACAAGGCAAATGCCCTGATGCTGTGCTATCTCTCCAGACCCAAGTAAATATTTTAAAAATTAAATTTAAGGGGCTGGAGAGATAGCATGGAGGTAGGATGTTTGCCTTTCATGCAGAAGGATGGTGGTTCGAATCTCGGCATCCTATATGATCCCCCAAGCCTGCCAGGAGTGATTTCTCTGCCTAGAGCCAGGAGCACTGCCGGGTGTGACCCAAAAAAAAACAAAAAATAAAGAAATAACAATTAAAAAATTAAATTTAAGAGGGAGGGGCTTAGAGCAATAATACAGCAGGTAGGGTGTTTGCCTTGCAAGCAGCTAACCTGGTTTCTATCCCCAGTACCTTAATACAGTCCCTGAGCACTGCCAGGACTGATTACTGAGCACAAAGCTAAAAGTAAGCCCTGAGCACCACCAAGTGTGGCCCAAAACAACAACAAACTCATCCATTATTAAATCCTAACCATTTCAACATTTTATATAATTTATTTTATTATGTGTTTATAATATATTATGAAATATTAGTAACAGCTGAGTATTTTGTATAATAAAATTTTACTGCAATTTATTTTATAAAATATGAAAGATATTCATGTCACTTGAAGTCAATCATTTAGCCTGTTAATTCTTAGAATGCTAAATTATGAAAGCATAGGTGCACTCTGCCAAATATGTCAAGGACCAAGACCACCCAATAAATGTTCTGAGTCTGCCATATCTTCTACCTTTGTCCCCTTTTTCTATCTTTTTTTTTTTAAGTACCAGCCAATAATCAACAAAGCTGAAGAAATCAGTCCTCAAAAATGTTACTGCAATGGTTATCTGAACCACCAACAAGGGTAAGGAATCAAAGAACCAACTCCATGCACCAATTAGCTGGAGAAATCCCTACCTGAGCCAAACCACAGGCAGAGAGTTCAGTTTTCATCTGTGGTCCTTCTTCAAGGACAAATCATGGTGGCAGGTGCTTCCTAATACAAAGCCTTAGATTAGAAAGTACTTTTCTGCTAGATGTCAGTCACCTGAGTTCTCTTCTTCTGATATCTTGAATTTTACATATTCCACCACAGAGATGCTTAACATGTTATCGATAGGGAGAAGGGAATTATCACATGCTATTTAGAGCAGGTGTATGCCATTTAGCAATGTCATTACCACCTTGAGCTTCTGAATAAACAACTAACTTAAGCTTGATTGGCAATCACTTTCTGGGTCTCTGGTTTGTCTATTACAAGGGTAAATACCAATGATGGAAGAACTTGCTGGGGAAGAACTCCAGTGAGAGACCACTCATTTTGCTCACTCATATATTTTAGTTACCATAGGATAAAGATCACCAGCAGCACATCCTCCACAGCAGTAAACCTGAAAACAGCTGAGTGTCATGCCATCATCTTCAGCAAGTATTGTATTTTTCGCTCTATAAGACACACCTGACCATAAGATGCACACATTTGGTTGTGGTTGGTTTTTTTTTCCTTTGTTTTTGTTTTTTGTTTTTTTATTTTTTATTTCTTTTTGGTTTTTTGGGGTCACACCTGGCAGCACTCAGGGGTTACTCCTGGCTCTGAGCTCAGATATAGCTCCTGGCAGGCATGCGGGACCATATGGGCGTTAGGGTTCAAGCTGACACCTGGCACTAAGAGTCAAAGACCACCTCCGATAATGCAAGGTGCAAAAGAGAGTTTATTTGGTTAACCAAGGTCCGAGCCTCATCCCACTAGGGAAGTCTTGGCAAGGACCCCGAGTCAAATCTTCAAGCAGCTTATATGGAAATAACAAGAAGTAACAGTATAATATTTCATTGTATAAATGTCTTAATCACTGGTTTTTCTGGCGCAACCTTGGTTGTCTAGGGAAACTAAAATTTGAACCCTGGTTCTAGGGGAGATCTCTGATCAGAACTTTAGTCGTCAAGAGATATTCCTGATTATCGGGAGGGGAGGGGGAACTCTAATACGGAACCTGGTTGTTGGGCATCTCTGATATAGAACCTGATTTTCAGGAGGATCTCTAATACAAAACCTGGTTAATGGGGGGATACTCTGAGTTAGACTTTGGTTGTTAAGGGAGCCTTTTTTCCAAACTTGCTCAACCCCTACTTCCTTATTCCTGGAAGGCACTGGCTTTGGTTTTATTTCTGAGTTAACTCTCTGCCTTCAGCTAGGAGTGGAAAAGTATACTTTATTAGGGTTTGGGCTTATCTTAGTCTAGAGTTCCTTATCATGGACTTAAGGAAAGAATCTTGGTTCTTACATGGGATGCTGGAATTTGAACCACCATCTGTCCTGAATCAGCAGCGTGCAAGGAAAATGACCTACTGCTGTGCTATCTCTCCAGTCCCAAGATGCACATAATTTTTAAATGTTCTCTTTCCCTGAACTTAGGCTTCAGCTCCAGGCAATATTCATTCCATTAGACACACTTTTGGGGGCCAAAAGGTATGAAAAATACAGAAATTCCCCGGATGACAATTGGGGTCAGGAGGCAATGGGCATAATCACTTCAAAAAGGGTGTGTCTGAGGATACAGTCATCATTAGAAGACAATATCTCTGCCCTTGGTGAAAAGAATCAGGTATCTTGATGAGTGAGAGAAGTAGAATGCCTGTCTCGAATACAGGCAAGGGTTAGAAGGGGGGGCATTGGTGGTGGGAATGTTGCACTGGTGAAGGGAGGTGTTCTGTTTATGATTGGAACCCAACTACAATCATGCTTGTAATCATGGTACTTAAATATTTTATTTTTTAAAAAAAGGAAGTATTAGCTACAATCCATCACTGCAAAGAAATATTTTTCTGGGATGGAGAAAAAATTAATAGCCCCTTTATTAACCAAAAATCTTATAGAAATTAAGAATTACACAAGAAAAGTGTGTAGTTTTGTTTCATGATTACTTGATTACTAATATACAGATAACTCTCCATGCCTTTGGTTTCTGTTTAGAAAAGGGAAAGGAAGGAGAAATTCTACACACATAGAGTTGATCTGATGAATTCAAATTTAAATGCTAATTTGTTACCAGGAAGTTGCCTCCTTAGTGACTATGGTCCTTAGTGAATCAAAGTTCAGATCTAAACTTTAGCTCTAGCCCTTGTTCTGAATGTCAAAACTCTGACTTGCTTTGTATCCATGGCCTAATTAAAGAAGCACCGGGAAAGCAGTTCCAATAACCTTTGTTAAATTACACCATATTCTTCCCTTTATCAATAGCAAACAAGAACACAAATCCCAAAAATCAAGATGAGGGGAAAATACATCCTTTGAAGCTTTCAGCAATGTACAATAAGCCTTAAGAAGATAACTTCCTATCACTTGCTATGCTCTTCTTCTGCATGTAGTTTTCTCATTTCAGCACTCAGATTTTTCTTATACTTTGATGATGACCTGTGCCATTGTTTCTTTGGGCTCATTAAATATCCTCACAAGAGTATTACTAAAGTCTGAAAATTTACTAAGCCTTGTTTGAGCCTTCTGTGTTTCACTCACTGAACTTGGTGGGCTTCCACACATCTTCTCCATCGAATTTTCTGTGCTCCTACTGTGCTGTGAGTTGTGAAACTGAGGCCAAATTTGTAGAGGGTGTGGAAGTGCCAGGCCTAATAGCAAAAGGAACCCATCCACCCCATTTCTCAAAAGGTCATTGCGTTTTCAAATCCAGAGAGGATCAAACTTGAAGGGTATGGCAGAAAGCAGAAGTTCATGAGCTGTGGCTCTGGATCTGTTAAAATGACATGATTGGGTATGGAAACTGCCAGATCTGAACAGATGGGCAGGAAGAACTTCAGAGACCAAGAATGTGGCTTGGTGGTAAAGCATTGCACCTGGCAAGCATCCCTGTAGTCATCACCAAAAAATGATATGTGTGTATGCATATATATTAAGGACTTCAAAGTGAAATAAACCTCCCTTGATACCAGCAGGGACCTGACTGAATCAAATTACTCCACTGAGTCAAAAGCAAGAATTCTGAAATGTCTGTGACCTTCATCTTTACTGTGGCTTCTAGGTAGTGAAATTTCAGGTGTCCAGGAACCTTGAGTAAATGATACTTCCTTCCCTTCTTGGGAAGAAGGCATTCACAGTTAGAATAAACTTTCTGTGAGCATCTTCACAAATAGTGTGTGATTCACTGCCCCAGAGTCAAGGGGCAGTATAGTACTTTTTAACAGGATCACAGTGAAACACACACACACACACACACTCACACACACATCACACACATTCCTCAGTGACATCTGTCTATCTATGAACAAAGGTAATTAAGCAAGCTATCTCACTACACCCCCACCCCTACCACCTCAGACAGCTATTTATTTCTAAAGCTGAACACAGAAATATCTGACACTCTGAGGACCCAAAGTTCTCTCCGCCAACACCAATAGCCAGCAGAAGTGCCAGGGGAGATAGGGGGACTGTTTCACAATAACCAAAGAGCAGATCCATCATCTGAGACAAGATTCTACTCAAAAGACAAACACCTCAGAATCGAGATGTCCCTTGCCCCTGGATATAGATACATACCTGTCACACATCACCCCATGATGAACTGCAAAACAGTGCCAAAAAGATTAGTTCTCCTGCATCTGTAAGTTGCACCTTTGAAGGCAAAGAGTTTGCAGGTGTGATTAAATTCAGGCTTTGAGATGGGAAAAATTATCATGATGGAGCAATTATCCTGAATAGCCAGAACTTAAATGCAATCACGAGCATCTTATAGGAAAAGCAAAGGAAGATTTGGCACAACAAAAGAGGAGACACTGACCATAGGGCAGATCAGAGAGATGTCCAAGAATGCTGGAAGCAGAAGCAGGAAATAAGAGCCTCTAAAAGGAATGCAATCCTACCAGCACTATATTTCAACCAGATGGGACTGAGTCAGACTCTGGCTTCTGGAGTTAAGAGAATAAGTTTCTGATGCTTTAAGCTGTCTAATTGTGGTAATTTGTTAGAATGGAAGTACACAACAAACAACAGTATTACCTAACAGAGATTTTGTGTAAACTTACCTAAATTTGTTTCAGGCCTGAAAAATGCAGTTTAATGGACTGCAAGAGGGAAAAAGATTTAGGGGCCAGAGCAGTATCTGCCTTACCGTGCTAGCCTAGGATGGACCCCTGTGATCCCCAGGCGTCCCATATGGTCCCCCAAGCCAGGAGTGATTTCTGAACGCATAACCAGGAGTAAACCCTGAGCGTCACCGGGTCTGGCCCAAAAACCAAAACCCCAAAATAATAAATAAAAGAGGTAAAGATTTAATACTTGGACTTGGTTTGGAGATGTGGTTTAGTGTGGTTTAGTGCATATGTGAAGCTCTGAGATCAATCCCTGGTATAGCAACAAACCAAACCAAAAGAGAATAACAACAATAATGAAACAAAACTATCCATCACACACACTCCACCCCTTCATGAAGTTTATATAGAGGCTGACTCAGACAAGACTGACACAGAAATTTACTCTAAAAGGATAAAAATGTCCATTCTATTTTAACATGAAACCTCACTTTGCCTTTCTCCTTATTACATGTGGGAAGAAACATCCTTTGCTAGGTAGCAAACTCAGGGATCAAAGGCACATGCCTCGTATGCTTTGGTCCCTGGCACTACATGGTACTTCCTGAGCACCAACACATATAACTTCATTATGAGAATGAATGGAAAACAAATCAATGGTAATCATGAACTTATACCCTTGCTAGCACTTCAAACAAGAAGATAACCATGAAAAACAGTTTTGAAGGCTGGAGCAACAGGTAGTATGCTTGCCCTGCAAGCATCTAAACCAGGTTCTATCTCCAGCATTCCATGTGGTTGGTCCCTCAAGCACCAGTAGGAGTGATTCCTGAGTGCAAAGCCAAGAGTTACCCTAAATACCATGAAATATGACCCCAAGAAAACTAAAATTTTTAAAAATAGAAACTTTTTGGAGGGGGGCACACTAGGGGTTACTCCTGGTTCTGTACACAGGAATCACTCCTGGCAAACTCAGGGGACCATATGGGATTCTGAAGATTGAATATAGATAAGCCACATGCAAGGCAAGCGTCCTATACACTGTGCTATCTCTCTGGCCCAAGCCTATCACTTTTGAGAGGAAGGAGAAAATAAGGGACCAAGAATCAAGGTGCAGAGCTGTAACCGCACCCATAAGTGCAGTTGCCATGTTCAAAACAGGCCAGCTGCATAGACGCACTCTTTTCTCAAACTAGATGTAAACTGAGCCATGAAAGATTATGGCTACACTGGCCCACACAGCAGAAAGCTGGCCATCTTGGCAGGAGAGGGTGTGCCAAACCCTAACCCTGCTGAAGCCACTCTCGCTGCCTCCATCACCCAGAATCACCATTTCTCCAATGACCTGCCTCATCACTGACCCTCTACAATTCTCTCTGGGACACGAATCTGACCACACTTTAGGTACAGTCTAGGGGCTGATAACACCAGGGCTTTTTGTAGCAAGTGCAGGCACCTTGCCCCATATCTTCCTTCTTCCCAGAGACCTGGCAGCTGAGTACATGCTCCTAAAACCACAATATACCATCCTTGACATCTAGCCATAAAAGGACATAATGAAACACCCTAGACAACAGTTTGGGAAGTTCCTCTAAATTAGGAAGAGTTTGGGATTGTTCTAGGAGAAAATGAGGTTTCATTTAAGCGTTATGTACTATCAGTAATAGTGCTTTGAATTTCTGAACACTTTATTTGTTTGATGCTGTCATCCCCAAAGGAGCACCCCAATTTAACAGAATAAACAACTAACAACAAGAGCTTACTAAAACTTTAACCATTTTATTAATAACTTCATTGTAGTTATTATAAATAAAAACAAATCATAAATATAGCACACTACTGTACTTTTTTTTTTTTTTTTGGTTTTTGGGTCACACCTGGCAGTGCTCAGGGGTTATTCCTGGCTCCAGGCTCAGAAATTGCTCCTGGCAGGCACAGGGGACCATATGGGGCGCTGGGATTCGAACCGATGACCTCCTGCATGAAAGGCAAACGCCTTACCTCCATGCTATCTCTCCGGCCCTCACTACTGTACTTTTTTCTTTCTTTTTTCTTCTATTCCATTTTATTTTTTCTTTTTTTTTTTCTTTTTTTTTTTTTGGTTTTTGGGTCACACCCGGTGATGCTCAGGGGTTACTCCTGGCTATGTGCTCAGAAGTTGCTCCTGGCTTGGGGGACCATATGGGACACCGGGGATCGAACCTCAGTCCATCCAAGGCTAGCGCAGGCAAGGCAGGCACCTTACCTCTAGCGCCACCGCCTGGCCCCCTTATTTTTCTTTCTACTTTTTCAATAACTTTGCTTTCACTTATCTGAAAACATATTATGATCATCTATGCCAACTATGTGATGCATTTTCTTTAAGTAAAGAAAAAATTAAAAAAAGGGAGGACAGAGCAATAGCACATCAGTAGGGTGTTTGCCTTGCATGCAACTGATCCAAGATGGACCTAGGTTTGATCTCTGGCATCTCATATGATCCCCCAAGCCAAGAGTACATAGCCAGAAGTAACCCCTGAGCATCACCAGGTGTGGCCCAAAAAAAAACAAAAATAAATAAATAAATAATTTAAAAAAAAAAAGAATTGATGTGCATCAGTAAAAAAAAAAAAAATAGGAGAGACCTAAATTGGATTTATTGCTACCAGGAAGTGGGGCAGAGAGATGGTACAGGGGCTAAAGGGGTAAATGGACTTACCTTGCATGCTATTACCCTTGTTCATAGCTGGCACCACAAATAATACAGATATAGTTCCTGAGCATCATCAGATATAGCCCAAAAAAGAAACACACTCATACACACACATGCACACATATTCATGCAAGCATGTGAATCTAATCAGCAAAAATCACATGTTCAGCTAGGAGAGAATTCTGAAAGAAGTAAAGTTCTTAGGGCACTTGCCTTGCATGGTGCCGCAGCTTTATGGTGCTGCAGCTTACCCCAAACACCACCAGAACTGGCTCCTGAGCACAAATTTAAAAAAAAAAAAAACCCTCATGGAGGCACAGAGGATAAATTCAATCCCCAGCATCCCAGATGATCCCCTGAACACCACCAACAGTAATTTCTGAGTACAAACACAAGAGAAACCCTTGAAACACCATTGGATGTGACCAAAAATAAAACCAAGTATGGCTAAATTTATTATTAGCCTCAAAATTATAGTAGTAGATGATACATATGAGAAACTCCTAATAATCTCTAGTTGGATTTGAAAAGCCTTTTGCCATAGATTGAACAGTATACCATCAAGAGTTCCATATGTCTTTGTTCCCAAATACCTTAGAATGTGAGTTGTTCTGGAAATAGTGTTCCCTGTAGTAATAAAGTAAAAGTGAGTCCATTATAGATGGTCTCTAACTGGTGCCGTAGGGGGAATTGAGCAGCGGGAACAGTGTGAAGACTTCCCAGAGGTGACAATAAAGATAGAGGATTAGAGCACCACATCTTCACACCAAAGTATGTTAAAGACTGCTTGGTAAACCACTAGAAGCTTGGAAGAGTAAGAGGATTCTCCTTCAGGGGTTAGAGAAAGCACAGACTTACTGACAACTTGATTATATGTTTCACATTATATGTCTGTTATTTTCATAATAAAGAACAATAGTGTCTTTGTTATAGCAGCATTAGGAAACTAATACATAATGCACTTCCATATGCATAATACATGCCAACATTTACCATACTTAGTCATTTTACCTCCTACACCATCTTCCAGTAATTCCAATCCTACCCAGACACACACATGCTCCTTGCTCAATGATTCAAGAAAGTAATTACTCCAGTAGATTAATTCCTTTAATGTACACTATCAAGAACTTTCGAATTCTTTTTTATAATAAAAGCCAACCTGACCAGTCAATGAAGTGAAAAAGATTTCTCCCTCATGCTTTTACTTTGATGAAATATCCATTTTGAACAACATTACATTATTACTGTTTGACAGCCCCTCCACCTTCAAACCTGGTGCTAGGAGGAAATAATTGACTCTATATGCTCTAAAGACAACAATTTGACACTTTTGTGTGATATATATCTCTATTGGATTCCTTAGAAAAAGGCCCAATATACTAGAAGTTCTACATTCAGTTTCTTTTAGAACAGATAGACAATGCCAAAGAGAAATAGAAAAATCTGCACAAATTTTTGTCAAATTCCTCAACGAGATGTATTTAAGTTTTATGCAAAATGATTCCAAACTATTTAAAGACTGAAGTTGGAATGGTATTATAGTCAGCTTGCCTTGCACATGGTCAGTCTGGGTTTGATCCCATATGGCATCCCGTATGGTCCCCTGAGCATCACCACGAGTAGTTTCTGAGTGCAGAGCCAGGCATAACCTCTGAGCATCACCAGGTCTGGCTCAAAACCTGGAAAAACAATAAATACCAAAAAGCATAAATAAAATTAATGAGAATACTTTACTAAAAGAAACCCAGTCTTTAAAATAGATCATTTTGAGAAAGAGAAAAAAACAAGGGTCAAGGGACTTGCCTTGCATATGATGGGTCCCAGTTTAATTTTCAGAAACAAAGTGTTTCCTTGAGCATAAAGCTAATAGTACTCCTCCAATAAAAATAGCTCCCTCCAATGAAACCACCTCTCTTAAATTATTTAATATCTCTTAATCTTAAAATATAAAGTAGTATATGCCATCATTTAATCATATGGTGCAATTTAAAAGTCACCCAAACTAAGAATAAAAGGGCTTAAATTTGCCATTTCTTTAAGATTTGTTGGAACAAGTAATATGAAATAAATTTGTTATCAGCATGCCAAGTGACAGGTTGGGGAGTGGGAGGGAATCTTGGGACATTGGTGGAGGAAAAGGGACACTGGTGGTAGAATTGGTGTTGAAATATCATATGCCTGAAACAACTCTATTATGAACAACTTTGTAAATCATAGTGTCTTAATAAAAATTAAAAGGGGAAAAGGCCAGACAGTGGGTAGGGTATTTGCCTTGCACATAGCCAAACTGGGACCAACTGGGGATGACTTGGGTTCGATCTCCCAGCCTGCCAGGAGTGCCAACAGGTGTGGCCCAAAAATCCCCCCTCCAAAAAAAGGGGAAGAAAGAGCTTAAATTGAAAGAGAGATAATGAACAATTAAGGGAGAAAGAAAGAAAGACAGACAGAAAGACAGACAAAAAGAAAGACAGAGAGAAAGAAAGAAAGAAAGAAGAAAGAAAGAAGAAAGAAGAAAGAAAGAAAGAAAGAAAGAAAGAAAGAAGAAAGAAAGAAAGAAAAAGAAAGAAAGAAAGAAAGAAAGAAAGAGAGAGAGATGAGAGAGAGAGAGAGAGAGAGAGAGAGAAAGAAAGAAAGAAAGAAAGAAAGAAAGAAAGAGAAAGAAAGAAAAGAAAGAAAGAAAGAAAGAAAGAAAGAAAGAAAGAAAGAAGAAAGGAAAGAAAGAAAGAAAGAAAGAAGAAAAGAAAGAAAGAAAGAAAGAAAGAAAGAAAGAAAGAAAAAGAAAGAAAGAAAGAAAGAAAGAAAGAAAAGAAAGAAAGAAAGAAAGAAAGAAAAGAAAGAAAGAAAGAAAGAAAGAAAGAAGAAAGAAAGAAAAGAAAGAAAGAAAGAAAGAAAGAAGGAAGGAAGGAAGGAAGGAAGGAAGGAAGGAAAGAAGGAGGAAGGAAGGAAGGAAGGAAGGGGAAGGAAGGAAGGAAGGAAGGAAGGAAGGAAGGAAGGAAGGAAGGAAGGAAGGAAGGAAGGAAGGGAGGGAAGGAAGGAAGGAAGGAAGGAAGGAAGGAAGGAAGGAAGGAAGGAAGGAAGGAAGGAAGGAAGGAAGGAAGGAAGGAAGGAAGGAAGGAAGGAAGGAAGGAAGGAAGGAGGAGAGGGAAGGAAGGAAGGAGGGAAGGAAGGAAGGAAGGAAGGAAGGAAGGAAGGAAGAAAGGAAGGAGAAGAAAGAAGAAGAAAAGAAAGAAAGAAAAGAAGAAAGAAAGAAGAAAGAAAGAAAGAAAGAGAAAGAAGAAAGAAAAAGAAGAAAGAAAAGAAAGAAAAAGAAAGAAAGAAAGAAGAAAAAAAGAAAGAAAGAAAGAAGAAAAAAGAAGAAAGAAAGAAAGAAAGAAAGAAAAAGAAAGAAAGAGAAAGAAGAAGAAGAAAAAAGAAAGAAAGAAAGAAAAGTGAGAGAGTAGTAAAAATTAACAAGAACTTTTGGGGGATCTCTTTTTTTGGGGGGCCACACCCATTTGATGCTAAGCGCTCAGAAATTGCCCCTGGCTTGGGGGGACCATATGGGACCGGGTATCCCACCGAGGTCCTTCCTTGGCTAGCACTTGCAAGGCAGACACCTTACCTCTAGCCTACCTCAGTGGCCCCTGGGGGGTCTCTTAATTGTTGGTGGGTTTTTTCCTTTTGTTTTGTTTTACTTGGGGTCATGTTTGAAAGTGCTCAGGGCTACTCAAAGAAGTACTTGGGAAATTATGCAGTACCAAAGACCTTCTGTATGCAAAACTTGTGCATGAGCCCATGAGCTTTCTCTCTGGGCCTGATGTAAACTTTGTAAAAAGAAGACTAAAATCACAAATTGAATCAGCAATCAAGGTTTTTTTCCCTTAGGTAGGATAATTCTATCCTATACATGTACATGAGATTATGTACAAGAATAATAAATTAGTACTTTTGGTAAAGATTCAAAGTTATAAAAAAAAACTATAGGAAGACATTAAAAAAGTTCTTCCTCAAAAAAAATAAAATAGGGGCCGGGAAGGTGGCGCTAGAGGTAAGGTGTCTGCCTTACAAGCACTAGCCAAGGAACGGACCGCGGATCCCCAGGCGTCCCATATGGTCCCCCCAAGCCAGGGGCGATTTCTGAGCACATAGCCAGGAGTAACCCCTGAGCGTCAAACGGGTGTGGCCCAAAAAAAACCAAAAATAAATAAATAAATAAATAAAATAAAATAAAATAAAAGATTCCACGGACCGAAGTGGTAGGGCGTTTGCCTTGCAAGCAGCTGATCCAGGAGGGACAGTGATTCGAATCCCAGCATCTCATATGATCCCCCGAGTCAGCTAGGGGCAATTTCTGAGCATAGAGCCAGGAGTAACCCATGAGCACCGCAGGGTGTGACCAAAAAAACAAAACCAAACAACAAACGAAAAGATTCCAGGGGGGAAAAAAAACGGGTTTTTTAATGTTTTAGTTTTTGGTGATGGTATTCACATCTACCTGGCTGTGTACTAGGGGAAGACATACATTCTGTTGTGGTGTCAGGGTTTGTTTGTTTTATTTTTTAATTTATAAATGAAGTCTTTAATTGAACCACTGTCGGGGGATTTTAAACAGCAGAGATGGCAGAATCATGCTGGGAACATATGGCAGCACAGGGGATCAAACTTGTGGCCTCCTCTTTGCAGGGTAGAATTAAAAAAAGAAAAAACTTGCCAGGAGCATAATTCTAGTTATCCCTCTTCTTCTGCCATTTCATAATGTTCTATGAGCCCCAAAATAAGATCTGTTAAAATAAAATAATAAATCATAAATTAGATGCTCAGGGTTTACTCCAGGTTCTGCACTCAGGAATCACTCCTAGTGGTATTCAGGGGACCATATGGGATGCTATAGAACCCAAGGCCAGCCACCTGCCAGTCAAGTGTCTTACCCACTGTATTCTCACTTGACCCAAGGTTGTTTTGTTTTGTTTTGTTTTGTTTTGGGGGGGGTTGGGGTTTTTTTTGTTGTTGTTGTTGTTGTTGGTTTTTTTGGGGTTTTTTTTTTGGTTTTTTTTTTTTGGTTTTTCGGCCACACCTGGTGACGCTCAGGGGTTACTCCTGGCTATGTATTCAAAAATTGCTCCTGGCTTGAGGGACCATACAGGACACCGGGGGATCGAACCATGGTCTGTCCTGGTCTAGCACATGCAAAGCAGATAGATGCCTATGGCTTGTGCCACCGTGCCCACCCCCCCCCCCAAGTTATTTTTGTTTAACAAAAATACTCTGCAAGGGTCAAAGAGATACTATGACAATTAAGATCATGTTTTGCATGGCGCCAACCTCAGTTTTATCTTTTGAGGGGGGCCACACCCGGCGGTGCTCAGGGGTTACTCCTGGCTGTCTGCTCAGAAATAGCTCCTGGCAGGCACGGGGGACCATATGGGACACTGGGATTCGAACCAACCACCTTAAATCCTGGATTGGCTGCTTGCAAGGCAAACACCACTGTGCTATCTCTCCGGGCCCCAACCTCAATTTTAATCCCTTCTTGTGACCCCTGGTCCTCCTGAGCACCACTTGAGAAGACTAAAAGGAGGTGTGGATGTTCTAGGTCTAATTTCAAAATAAATGCAGTGGAGTTAGGAGTACATTATTTACCTGAACCACCAAACATTGATTAGAGACATCTGCTGGGTATCCTACAATTTTACTCAGTTCTGGCACTATCTATCTAGAGATAAAATTAGATTCCACAGGATAAGAATTCAATTCCACACACATCCTTACACACACACACACACACACACACACACACACACACACACACACACAAACTTCAGACACACATGACAAAACTTGTATACTTGGGGGGGGGGGTTGGGTTACACTTAGCAGCACTCAGGGGTTACTCCTGGCTCTGCACTCAAAAACTGCTCCTGGCAGGCTCAGGGGATCATATGGAATGCCTGGATTCGAACTGATCCAGGCATTCCATATGATCCCCTGAGCCTGTACTCTTAGTGACTGGAGATTGGGGTCCAATGACTTCCTCTCTTTATTTCAATTACTTTGCTACAACCAGCTCATGAAACTCAGGGAAACACTTAATATTTGTTAGTTTATGAAAAAATATGAAAATGTGTACAGGTGAAAAGCCAAGTGCTGAGATACACAGGACAATGTTTGAGAGTATGCCAAACACAGGAAGGCGTTTCTGTCCATGGAGAGTTTTCCTTTCCCAGTGCAGATGGACTTGTCCACCTGGAACCATCCCAAATTCTGTACTTCTGATGTTGTACAGGGTTTCATCTCAAATGAATGATGATTAATTCCATATTTTTTAGACTTTCCTTCTCAAGAGAATGGGGATCAGATGCTGAAAATTCCAAAGTTCTTATCATGAATTGGTCTTCCTGGTGAGACACCTCATTTATGTGCTGCTCTCCAATAGCCCACTCTGACTCATCTCACTAGAACAAGAAAATTCCAACTACCAGAAAATTTAGAAGGTTTCAACAGCCCTGCCATAAACTGGCTTCACAGAATAAGCATTGAAGCTAAAGAAGCTCCTCTGCTTTTCTCACTCAGAAAATTACAATGGAGCTTCTTGGGAGTTATGCCAAGATCCAGGGTAGAGTCCAATATATTTTTTATATTATCTAACAGCCATTTAAATAAGATACACCCATATACCCAGAGATCTACACAATTAGTTTTAAAATGAGGTGGTGCTGAGTCGGAGAGATAGTAAAGCAGTAGGGCGTTTGCCTTGCACACAGCCAACCCAGGACAGACAGTGGTTCAAATCCTGGCCTCCTATATGGTCCCCTGTGCCTGCCAGGAGAGATTTCTGAGCGCAGAGCCAGGAGTAACCACTAAGCACCACCGGATGTGACCAAAATTAATTAATTGATTAATTAATTAAAATGAGGGAGTGCTAGTTACCTATATTCTTTGCAGCCCTATTATTTTAATTTGGGGGAGGGGGTTGGGCCACACCCAGTGACGCTCAGGGGTTACTCCTGGCTAAGCGCTCAGAAGTCGCACCTGGCTTGGGGGACCATATGGGACGCTGGGGGATCAAACCGCGGTCAGTCCTAGGCTAGCACTGGCAAGGCAGACACCTTACCTCTAGCGCCAGCGCGCCGGCCCCAAGCAGCCCTATTCTTAATAGCCAAGAGAGGCTAAAGAAATTGTGAACTAGAGATGGAGACAGAATACAGCAGGCAGAGCACTTGCTTTACATATGGCCAGGAACACTTGGATCCCTGGCACCCCACAGTATGATGAATCCTGAGCACTGCTGCTGTAGCTATAAAACCAAAAATTTAATTCAAATTGTAAATAAAAAAAGAAACTCATTGATATATACAATAAAATACTCAAATATGAGAAAAGATGAATCCTGCTGCAACCTAGATGGAATTAGAGGGTACTAAGTCAACAGGAGAAAAACAAACATGGCTGGGGTCAGAGCTATAGCACAGAGGTAAGGCGTTTGCCTTGCATGTGACCAACCCAGTAGGGTGTCTGCCTTGCAAGCACTAGCCTAGGACGGACTGTGGTTCGATCCCGTGGCGTCCCATATGGTCCCACAAGCCAGGAGCGATTTCTGAGCGCATAGCCAGGAGTAACCCCTGAGCGTCACCAGGTGTGGCCCAAAAACCAAAAAAAAAAAGAGTAACAAAAGTAACAGCCTTTGAGAGTCTACCTAGAGCAGTGCTTCTCCATTATTTTCTGTCATGCTCTCCCCAGGAAGAAGAAATTTTTCGTGCCCCCACAACGACTGTAAATAGTATCTTTATTAAAAAAAAAAAAACTTTAACCTGCAAAACAAAAATATATAAACTAATTTGAGCTGATTTTTTAATCAGAGGTGATGTCTGAATTAATGGCTACAATGAGCACGTTTTGCAATGCATAGCTTTTCGAAACAGGTTTGAAGCAGGACACAGCAACTCTCAGCTCCTGAGACATACAGAGACATAAACACGGGGCCTAGCTTGTTTTGACAGTGTTTGCCCCCCTTTACGGAGCCTCGTGCCCCACTATTTGAGAAGCACTGACCTAGAGAATAAGTTTGGCTAGAGGGGGAACCTAGAAGAGGGAACCTAAACTGGTGACAGCAATATTCTGCTGTGTGTTGTGGGGGAGGGGTGTGTCTGAATTATTAATATCAAGATTAATTATTAATATTAATATTAATCAAGATACCTGACTTCTTTTTAATTGAGCTGGAGTTGACCAACATGAAAGAGGTTTCAAAATTAACTATTTTGTTTTTGTTTGTTTGGAGACCACACCTGGTGACGCCCTGGCTCTGTGCTCAGAAATAGCTCCTGGCTCAGGGGACCATATGGGATGCCAGGGATAGAATCCAGGTCCGTCCTGGTCAGCCATGTGCAAGGCAGATGCCCTACCGCTGTGCCTCTTTCCTGCTCCTACATCCATCCTGTGTCTGCACTCTCCTCTTGTTGCGGCTGCCTCTCCCATCCCCCCAGGCAACCCCTTTATTAACAACCACAGACCCCTCCCAGCTGTGGGCTGGTCTCACCATCTAGATGATATTAGCATAAGGCATTTGGCTGGGGTAACAGATGTGGAAGCAGAGAAAATGCGATATAAAAGCAGGTGAGTAAGGGCAAACTCCAGCAAAAAAGCATGCCCCCCCCCCCTTTCTGTCCCTTCCCATCACCAAGCAATTAAAGATAGATGTCTTGGACTTGGCTGGGATCACTATTCTTGTCTCTAGGACAGAAGCTTAATGAATGGCTTTTTTTTTCTTTTTTTTTTTACTTTATTTATTGATTGTTTGGTTTTTGGGCCACACTCAGTGGCACTCAGAGGTTACTCCTAGCTCTGCACTCAGAAGTCACCTCTGCCAGGCTGGGGGACCATATGGGATGCCGGGAATCAAACCAGGTCCCTCCCAGGTCAGCACATGCAAGGTAAACGCCCTACCACTGTGCTATCTCTTTGGCCCTATGAGTGGTTAATATCAGATTGACAGAGAATTATACACTTGCTTGCATGTGGTCAACTCCAGTTCCATCCCCATCACTGCATGGTCCTCTGAGCATTACAGCTTCCCATGCCCCAGCACAGATCTGGCAGTAGATACTGAGCACCTCCAAGAGGAGAAGGAGGAAGAGGAGGAGGAGGAGGAGAAAGAGCTAGGTGAATGTGAATACCACAACTACATGTATATAAGTGGTCAAGTACAAACTCATCATGTTGGAAGGTGACACCCCTTACCCCATAATTATCACAACTAAGAAACAAGCACAATAAAGGAAAGGGTAGGAAAAAGAGTGATGTTCAGTGAGTGCCTATGGGGAGAGAAAATGTTGAGTGAAATATAAAAAATTGAAGCCCTATCTGATTCAAACACAATAAACGTGCTCACTAACACTAACACTCACTAACACTAACACAGCAATCATTGCCACACTCAGGAAACAAAGGAGTTTTACAATCCCTCATAACTTTTAGAATTCAGCACTGAGAAATTTGGGCTCATTGATGAGATCAATGAAGAAGATCAAGAGTTCATCACCATCCAGTCCCTCATAGGTGAGGCCCTCTCTCCTCCCTTCATAAGTGTTCCTTCTCTCTCTCGTGCAAGAGCATGTCATTGGGGCCCTTAGACAGGGATCAACGATGCTTCAGAGACACCACTCACATTTCCAAATCAAGTCCCCTGGAAACTTCAGTACAGTGAATAAAAGTCTGAGGCACTCCATCACTCCATTTATTGCCTTTATTCATAGCTCATACTGGCATCTGTTCAGTCGAGGATTATTTAAGGCCTAACATTCATGGCACTAGAGTGTACAGTGAAATAAATAGGGTTTCAGCTAATTAAATGCTGGCACAAGGCTGAGGTGTTTGAAAAATCTCAAAATCCATCTATTACCAGCCTGTCCCAGAGCCAAGAGCTACTGCTGTTATATGACACAATAAAAGATGCTGTGTAAATTTTAAATATTTTATTGAACATAAATAATTAGAATATCTAACCATTTTCTAAGGCAGAAATATCTAGCAGTTAATGTGCGAAAAGCATTGCAGATGTTCCCAAACTAAAGAAATGTCAATTTGCTTTTAAGTTCTTTTTAAGCAATTTTTTACTCTAAAGAAGTAAACATTTGTAACTGTGAATAAATGGTTTGTGGTTTGGGCAAATGTTTAAGAATATTCAATAAAGCATCCATATAAATATTCAGTTATGGAGATAATTTGATTTAAATAGATGGTACTTTCAATAAATAAACATTGTTCAACATGAATAAACATTTTAAACAACCAGCAAGCATCAAAATCCAGCTGATGTTTGATGCAAATCTTTGGAAAACATTTTACTTAGCAGATTTTCTTACATACACCACACATTGTCAGTGATTCTTTCATATCCTTTATTATCAGAAAAATCTACATGAAAGGAACACCTTCTCTTAAAAGAATTCGTCTTTTTACAGCAGCAGCCTTTTATCTTTTCTTCTTCAAGGAGTTCTGTGTCAAAGAGGGAAAATGTTGCATGGCATTGTGGTATCCAAGGTTATGAACACAACTGCAGGAATCAGCTTGCATGGAATCTGCCATAGACAGTTCTGTGACCTTGTACAGTTTAATGTTGTTTAAATCAGTTTCAAACTGAAAATCAAGACAACCTTCTCATAAGAATAGGGCATAAAACAAGCACAGAGCCTGGAGTAGCTGCTGAGCACTGCTGGGTGTGGCCCAAAAATATGACACACATAAAAAGGTTTTTATTTAAAAATTCAAATAAAATTATCACAGAGGGTCGGTGATAGTTCAGTGGGTTGAGCACATGCTATATATATATGCATGCTATATATATGTATATATATATTATATATGTATATATAGTATACATATATAACCCCAAATATGGTCCCTTGAGCCCTGTCAGAGCAGTGATCAAAAATTAAATAAAATGATCACAGAAATATAAAGCTCAGCAAGCACCCTATAAACTTATCACTATCACATTATATAATTTTGTATAAATTAATTTTAACCTGAATCATTCAAATCAGATTTCATGTGCCCCTTGTTACAGCCTATAACTAGTTTCACTCATTGATGGTGGGAACGCAGAGTTCTGTGACATTCCTGGAAATCAATTTGGTAGAAATAACTATCAGGGGCCGGAGAGATAGCATGGAGGTAAGGCGCTTGCCTTTCATGCAGAAGGACAGTGGTTCAAATCCCAGCATTCCATATGGTCTCTTGAGCCTGCCAGGAGCGATTTCTGAGCATAGAGCCAGAAGTAACCCCTGAGCGCTGCCGGGTGTGACCCAAAAACAAAAACAAAAAAAAAAAGAAAAAAAGAAATAACTATCTAATTTTGTAGTGTACATTTCTTCTAACCCAACAACTCCACTGGAAACTTACTTATTACTAGCCATTTAGCAAATATATAACTAAGTCAATATTCCTATATGTTTTCACTGTGTTTATATATATAAGAACAAAGTAAGGAAACAGCTAAAATATCTATCAATAAATTATTAAGTAAATTGCTATAGCCCCACTTTTTGTTGGGGGGGGGGTTTGGGACCACACCCAGTGGCGCTCATGGATTACTCCAGGCTCTCTGCTCAGAAATCGCTTCTGGCGGGCACGGGGGACCATATGGGATGTGGGGATTGAACCACTGTGGGCCTGGGTCAGCTGCTTGCAAGGCAAATGCCTTACCACTATGCTATCTCTCTAGCCCCCATAAGCCCCACTTTATAAGACTTATCACAAGAAGAATTTTACCTTTGTAGGTTTAATTGTTGGGTTATTATTGCCTTTCTTTCCTATGAGAAGGGAACACCTATTCTCCTTTCTAAAGATTCCTTTGTTTATGAAGAATTCCCCAGTGCTGACATTTTCTACTACAATGCTAATATTTCTTTTTTTTATGAACTCACACCAGGAGAAGCAGTGTGACCTAGGAAACTGGTAAATTGAGTGAGATTCATGACAAGATCTGCTAAGTAACCCCTTTCACTTCTTGGGTAAGGTCAGTTCTCAGAATTTTGTCTTATCCCAGTATCTGACCAGCCTATAAGCCCATTGCAGACCAGCCCAGTTTGTAACTGGGTATGTATGGGGCATAACTCTAGAAATTATATTAACAAGTCCCTGTGGCTATACACATCCTCTGTCTTTCAAATCAGCTTTTAGTAACAATAGAGGTTTAGCAATTTAGTTAGTAATAAATAGATCCTTGATCAGTCTCTTTATATGCCAAAACTATTTAGATCTCAATTAGATTAGAATTTGGGCAAGGAAAACAAAAATTTCTGAAGGACTACACATAGGCCAGTACATACCTTACAAATATACCCTCCAGGAGCTGGAGCAATAGTACAGTGGGTAGTGCACTTCTATTGCATGTGGCCAACCGCTAATGTTCAGTCCCTGGCCTCCATATGGTCCCTGAGCACCATCAGAAGTGATTTCTGAGCAGTTCCAGGTGTGACACAAAAACAAAAACTAAAACAAAATAATCTACAAAAATTAAATAAAAAATAAATGAATATATATATACACTCTTTAAATGAAGATGGCAATTGTACCTATTCTGTTCATAATGCTATTCCTGAAATAGAAATTAGGTCCCGATATAAATGAATGAATCATACAAATAGCATTATTTGAAAGTATAAATTATTTCCTATGTGATGATGTCAATGTGTTTCCCCTTGGAAAGAATAGGAGCCCAGTATCATGAGCTGCCTTTTTAGTGCATACTCCATGCATTGTTTGAATTTTCTGACCATGTTTTTGTACTAGCTACTTGATGAAAAACCTGGACATGGAAACCATCCACTGAAAATTTTCTATACTAAAGCAAACACTTTTGATTCAAAAAATCAGGTTAGACAATTGATATGCTTTAAAAGAATAAAGCCATACTTCTTCAATGGAAGTTTCTAAATTGCAGCCACTACCACAGTAGCACTATCCTTCCTCCACTGAGCACTGTGCACTGAAGTTCATTCTTTTATGACTTCTCACAACCACAGTTCTCTTTTCTGAGAAGGATACAAGAAGAAATCCCATTACAAGTCATTTTTATCAGATATTTGTATTTTCTACAAATCATATTTTTGCATTTTCCACTTTCTATTCCTTGTTGTTGCAATGACCAGAAGGCTCACTCTTGCTTACAACACTTGCACGTTTGGTTGTTCCTGAGCACAGAGCCAGGAATAACCCTACTCACTGCCAAGTGTGACCAAAACAAAAAATAATAATAGAGAAAAAGAACTGCAGGACTAGTTGAAGGGTCATTTGAGACAGATAGTTTGAACTGAAGAGATAAAGTTGCATGCCTTGGCCCACTGACCTTTAGCTACAGAACTACATCTCCAGGCAGAAAGACAATGTGGATTTTGACAGTTCCTGTGATTTCTATGAGAATATAAGTGCTCTGTGGTCAGGGACCTAGCTTGTTTGATTGAAAGTTAGGCCAAAATTATTAGAGCTGGGCCTGGTAAAAGGGACCCCTCCTTGGGATTTACTGGGTTCTTTTATAAAGCTTTTTTATTCCACATGATTCCTTCCCTTTATGATGCCTTCCTGCCTCCCCTGACAAACAACCTCACCATATGACTTTAGATAGATCACTAACAGCATGGACTTCAGTCTTCGTACCTATAAAGTGAAGATTAGATGATCTTTAAAGTCTCTTTCAAGTATAAAAATCATTTCTTTCTATCTCATCCCATTCATTCGATGCTTTCCAACAATAATGCCAAAACACATTGACTGAAAATACATCAGCTCAGATGAAGGCACTAACACAGATGCCCTCAGGTTTTACCTTACAACTGATCCACTTAAGACGCAGCCTCTGGAAACACATTGAATCTAAAAGCAAAGTCTCCTACACTCAATAAATCCTTGTTGTATTTCAGCAGGAGACCACAGAGAGAAAAGTATTGATGCTGATGTTGTAAAGTCCCTAAAAAAAAGATAGATATAGTCCATTCTTTGCCCTCTTGGGTGTCCATATCCTTTCTTAACTATCACCCAACCCAGTCAGATAAATATATCTCTCTTTATCTTACTTTCCTGAATCAGTTTTGTTGCTCTTTTCTGAGCCTTTCCCATTCTATCCCTGACTTTCTATTACTTAATGTTTGAGCCTCGGAAGGGGTGGGGGGAATTCCGAAGAGTGAAAGCAAGAGGGGGTGTGTGACCAATCTGGGGCCACAATCCTCACTTGGCAGCCACCATGTCCTGGAGGCTGCTGACAACTGACAAGAGTAGAACGTAAGGTCCTGAAGCAAGGTCTCCAAATGACCTGGTTCTTGTCTCATCTTCATTATTAATTATATGTCTATGCCCTTGGACAAGGTAGTCCTTAACCATCTACATCACAATTTCCTCATTCAAAATGACAAGTGTGACAATACATCTGACTTCAGGATTTTGGTGAAGACTACGTGAAATAATATAAAGTACCCAGTAGTAAGCACTTCAGAGATGAAAACCATAGAAACCAAATTCTAGCACTAAAGACTTACACAAGCTAGAAATTTAGTACATAGGTTAAGGTGTTAACCTTATATCCTGCAGACTCATGTCTGCAGATCCACACGTGATTCTATACACACAGCACAACACACACACACACACACACACACACCAAGCATTGCCAGGGGCTAATCCTAAGCACAGAGTCAAGAATAGCCCCTGAGCACCTCTTGGTGTGCTCATGCTAAGCATTTACCCTATCCTGAAAAATAAATATTATGTGTGTATATCTTGAGATTATATATGTGTGTATACATATACTATGTATATGTGTTTATATATACACATGTATGTGTGAATGTATATACATATTATAATATATATGTGTATGTATGTGTATATATATATATATATATCTTGGGATTCAGGCAGTTTACAAAGCCTTGGTGCTAGTCTTTATTCTAGATTTATTTCCAGGCCAAGATGTCTGACTATGATCCTGCTTTATTCTATAAAGAGTGATTTCTACCTTATAAACCTACAACTATTTCCCTGATTTAGTCATTTTCCCAATGTCCAGTCCTTCTACCATCAATTCTTCCTTGTGAATAAAATCAAGCTCCACAAATTCTGACTCACAATTAATTCTGTCAGGCATGAAGTAGCTATTCAATTACTATTAGTTGGTTGACCAGTTAGCTCCTTCAGGCTCTTTGAAGCTGACCTAAAATAGTTCCCTTTATCTGCTCTCAGCTTTGCTAACAGCCTGCCTTTGAGCCCTACTCTTATCATCTATGAGGAGATACACTCAAAATCTCAATAAAGTCACTATTGTTTTTCCGTTGTCTTCTCTATTCATATCATATCATCTATGTCTCAAGGCTCTTCTCCAGGAAACATAGTCCCTGGTTCCTGTGCTTTATAACTCTCATTGTCCTTGAGGCTGGAGGTATAGTGCAGAGGTAAGGCACTTGTCTTGTACATAGTCAACCTGACATTGAATCCTCGCACCTCATATGGTCCCCCAAGCCTACCAGGAGTGATCTGTAAGTACAAAGCCAGGAGTAAGCCCTGAATATCACTAAGTGTGACCCAAAAACAAAAGAAACGAAAACTTTGCCTTGTATTCTGTTTAGGATCATGAGGCCAGCTTTTCCAGTCCTCTACAGAGCTTCATATGTGTCCCTCAATCCTCTAGTACCTGGCAGCTTGATCCAAGTTCTCAAACCTCTACCAAGAGTAGGGAAAGGTAGGACTATGACTATGCCTGGTGCAGAGGGGTCAGAAGAGAGGAGTGGGAGGTCAGAGAGATAGCATGGAGATAGAGCGCTTGCCTTGCATGCAGGACAGTGGTTCGAATCCCGGCATCACATATGATCCCCCGAGCCTACCATGAGCGATTTCTGAGTGTAGAGCCAGGAGTAACCCCTGAGTGCTGCTGGATGTGACCAAAAACCAAAAATAAATAAATAAATAAATAAATAAATAAATAAATAAGAGAGGAGTGGGGAATTGGGTTTGGAACTTCAGATGAGGTCAGCTTAAGGAGGGTCCTGAAAGGAGTCATAACAGTCTAAACTGAAACAGGCAGAAGAGTATAGTGCTCAGGAGAGGGTACCATTCCAGTGTATGTAGATTAAGATGAGAGGTTTTCTTTTGTTTTGTTTTATTTTGTTTTTTGGGCCACACCCGGTGACGCTCAGGGGTTACTCCTGGCTATGTGCTCAGAAGTTGCTCCTGGCTTGGGGGACCATATGGGACACGGGGGATCGAACCGCGGTCCGTCCAAGGCTAGCGCAGGCAAGGCAGGCACCTTACCTTTAGCGCCACCGCCCGGCCCCAAGATGAGAATTTTTGAGGTGAGATAACCAGTCAGCTGATGAAGGGGAGTATTCGTCTTATGACTGAATCCCAACTACAAACATGCTTGTAATCATGGTGCTTAAAAAAAATTATTTTTTAAAAAAAGAAGAGTTTTGTGAGATGGTCAAGAGAATTAAATAAAATAAATAAAAAATACAATTAAAAAAGAGATAACCAGTCAGTTACAGGAACACAGACTTTTATGGGAATTCTCCAAATTAGTGCTCAGGAGATACAGGAGCTGTAGCAGTTATTCTCTTGACCAGTTGGACTAATAACTCAATATAAGGGTGTAATCTTACTTGGGTACAACAAATCAGTATATGGCAGTTATTTAAACAGTACTGTTTAAAAAACCACAGCAAAGCAGAAAGTGAAGGGATTTAAAATAAAGAATGGATCCCGGGACCGGAGAGGTGGCCCTAGAGGTAAGGTGTCTGCCTTGCAAGCACTAGCCAAGGAAGGACCGCGGGGCAATTTCTGAGTGCTTAGCCAGGATTAACCCCTGAGCATCAAACAGGTGTAGCCAAAAAAAAAAATAGATCCCAAGGCATTTAAGGAGTGGGGAAAAGCCCAAAGATTTTGATTCTTGAGTTTTGGAAGTATAAAATCAGAACTTTTAAATATTTCTAATTTATGATGATGGGAATATTGTACCAGTGAAGGGGGGTGTTCTTTTTTATAACTAAAACCCAACTACAAACATATTTGTAATCATGGTGCTTAAATAAAAATATTAATTTTAGGGGCCAGAGAGATAGCATGGAGGTATGATGTTTGCCTTGCTTGCAGAAGGATGGTGGTTCAAATCCCTGCACCCCAAATGGTCCCCCGAGCCTGCCAGGGCGGTTTCTGAATGCAGAGCTAGGAGTAACCCCTGAGTGCTGCAGGAGTGTGACCCAAAAACCAATATATATATATATATATATATTAATTATAAAAATTAATATATAGTAATATATAATATATTATAATATATATTAATATATTAATTTTAAATAAATAAAACACTTTAAAAATAAATATTTCTAATCTAGATGCCAAATGTGATTGGAAACTTCTTAAGAAAAAAGGATGCAAGTTTTGAATTATTTGTTCTTTTTCATCACTGGTAAAGAGGGTTGTGAAGTTTGTTCTGTTCTTTCAACAAACTTTTTATGTACTATTTTCTCTTAGGAGTTCACGGCTGGCAATATTTAGGGCTTACTCCTGGCTCTGTGCTCAGGGATCACTCCTTGTGGGGCTTTGGAAATCTATGCAGTTCTGGGTATTGAATCCAGGTTGATAATGTGCAAGACAAGAGTCCTACTTACTGTTTAATTTCTCTGGCTCAAGTTTGAACTTTCTTAACCGGGTGGCCAGGTGAATTGGGATGCCTCTGAAAGAGAGAAGATGCCAGTTTTATGTTCATTTCTTTGTTTTCTAATATTGGTTAAGAGGGGGTGACACTTTTTTTTTGTTCTTTTAACAATTTTTTGAGGGGGGGCCACACCTGTAATGCTCAGGAATTACTCCTGTCTCCACTCAGGAACCATATGAGATGTCAAGTATCAAGCCAGATTGGCCACATATAAGGCAAGTGCCCTACCTCTGTACTGTTGCGCTGTTCCTTGTTCTTTCAACAAGTTTTTTTTTGTTTTTTTGTTTGTTTGGTTGGTTTTTGGGCCACACCCGGCGGTGCTCAGGGGTTACTCCTGGCTGTCTGCTCAGAAATAGCTCCTGGCAGGCACGGGGGACCATATGGGACACCGGGATTCAAACCAACCACCTTTGGTCCTGGATCGGCTGCTTGCAAGGCAAACGCCTCTGTGCTATCTCTCCAGGCCCCCTGTTTGCCTATTAGTTCCTATTACCATTTAGTTCCTATTAATTCCTATTAGTTCCTATTGCCATTTAGTTCCTATTAGTTCCTATTGCCATTTAGTTCCATTTTGTAATCTTTTGTGTGACTCTGAACAAAATATGTTGGCCATGAACAAAAATATGTTGGCTCTATAAGTCTACAATAAGAAGAAAAATACACACTGAACACAGGTTTTAGAAATCACAGCACATAAACGGTGACCGATTTCATGAGTATAGATAGGACTACCTAAAAAGAATACAGAGACTACTGCAAAGAGATTAAGAGATGACCCTAGGCTAAACCAATGTTTAAGCAGAGGATATTGAGAAGAAAAAAAAAAAAGACAGCTAAAGTAGTCAGAATAGTGCCAAACAAATTCAGGAAAATTTTTCAAGAATGGTGTGATCCAAAAGGTCAAGTGTCTCTCAAGGGTCAAACAGAATGTCAACTGAATCTGTCTATTCTATTTAACAACTGAGAAATTAGTACTAACCTTTTCAATATGGGGGCAAAATAGCAGATTACTGAGGGCTGAGGAGAAAATGAAGGTGAAGAAGCTAGATAACCCCTTCATAATATTTGACTCTGATAGGCAGGGAAGAACAATGCAAGGGGAGAATAGTGCCAAGAAGAGGAACTGGCCACTCAGCAGAAATTCTTCAGTTTTTATTGTTTTCTAATAGTAACAATGAAAATTCAAAACTAGTTTTTATTCTATAGTAACAATGTCACAAAGAAGAAAGGAGTAAAAATATTAGATAAGGGTTGGGGAAGTAACTCAGTAGTATAGCACTTCCCTGCATGTATGAAGTCCAGCATCATGCATGCATGCACATGTTTGGGCACATACAAGAAAAACATAATGGCTTGAGTTGATGGCGAAGAGAGCGCTTCAGTTCAGAGACAGGCTTGGAATAAGAGGCTTGGGATAAGAGACTCAGGATCAATACATGACAACAAGAGGTAATGGCTGGTGTTGATCAACCAAATGTGTCTATAAGAGCAATTGCTGTTTCCTGAAAAATATCGAATAAGATTAGTCAGAGGGAAAGGGAGAGATATAGAATGACTGCACTTATTTTAAAAAAAATAATAATATTCCAAAGGAAATAGAGATGAGGACCAGGAGGACTGATTCATGGTAGGAAGCTTGCCACAAAGAGCAGGGGAGGGCAGTTAGAGTAATGAAGGGTCCACTATGACAATGACAGTTGGAAATGTCACTCTGGACAAGAACTTGGTGATGAAAGGTGGTAAAGTGATATGCATGATAAACCTTCAGTAGCAGTATTGCAAACCACAGTGCCACAGAGATTAAAAAAAGGGAGAAAGTGAGAGAGATAGAGAGAGAAAGAGATAAGAAAAATGTCTACCATAGAGTCAGGCAGCAGGAAGGGTTGGATGAAAACTAGGGACATTAGTAGTGATGTATGTGGAAAATAATATGTATGTTCCTTAAAAAACTGAACATTGGTGGGGACTGAAGCGGTGGCACAAGTGTAGGGCATTTGCCTTACATGCGCTAGCCTAGGACGAACCGCGGTTCAATACCCCAGGGTTCCATATGGTCCCCCAAGCCAGGAGCAATTTCAGAGCACATAGCCAGAAGTAAGCCGTAAGTGTCACCGGGTATGGCCCAAAAAGCAAAAACAAAAAAAGCAAATAAAAAAACCTAGATATTGAGAGGCCAAAGTGATAGCACAGTGGTGGGGCATTTGCCTTGCATGCAGCTGACCCAGGACTGACCTGGTTCGATCCCTGGGTCCCATTTGGTCCCCCTAGCCAGGAGTGATTTCTGAGTGCATAGCCAGGAGTGACCCTTGAGTGTTTCTGTGTGTGGCCCAAAAACAACAGCAAAACTGGACATTGAGCTCCCATATGATCCAGAAATACCACTCCTAGGGATATATACTAGGAACACTAAAGCACAATACAATAATGCCCTCTGCACTCCTATGTGCATAGCAGCCCTGTTTACAATAGGCAGAATTTGGAAACAACTCAGATGCTCAATAAAAGATAAGTGTCTAAAGAAACTGTGGTTTAGGCCAGAACGATAGAACAGTGGCAGGGTATTTGCCTTGCATACAGCCAACCTGGGATGAACCTGGGTTCAGTCCCCAGCATCCCATATGGTCCCCCAAGCTGGCCAGGAATGACTTCTGAGCACAGAGTAAGGAGCAACCCCTGAGCATCACCAAGTGTCGAAAAGAAAGAGGGAGGGAGGGGGGAAAGGAGGGAGGAAGAGAGGGAGGGAGGGAGGGAGGGAGGGAGGGAGGGAGGGAGGGAGGGAGGGAGGGGGGGGGAGGGAGAGAGGGAGGGAGAAAGAAGGAAGGAAGGAAGGAAGGAAGGAAGGAAGGAAGGAAGGAAGGAAGGAAGGAAGGAAGGAAGGAAGGAAGGAAGGAAGGAAGGAAGGAAGGAAGGAAGGAAGGAAGGAAGGAAGGAAGGAAGGAAGGAAGGAAGGAAGGGGGCCAGAAAGATAGCATGGAGGTAAGGCGTTTGCCTTCTATACAGAAGGTCAGTGGTTCAAATCCTGGCATCCCATATGATCCCCAGAGCCTGCCAGGAGAGATTTCTGAGCATAGAGCCAGGAGTAACCCCTGAGCGCTGCCGGGTGTGACCCAAAAACAAAAACTAAATAAATAAATAAACAAACACAAAGAGAAAGAAGAAACAAACAGAAACAAAGAAACAATGGTATATATATACAATGGAACACTATGCAGCTGTTAGAAAAAAATGAAGTCTGAAATTTGCCTATACATGGATGGATTTGGAGACTAGTATGTTGAGTGAAATAAGTCAGAGGGAGAGAGGAAAGTAGAGAGGAGTCACACTCGTCTGTGGAATTTAAGAAAAATTAAAAAAAACTATAATAATAGCACTCAGAGACAATAGAGATGAGGGCTAAAAGGACAAGCCCATGGTACAAAAAGTGGTAAGTGCAGTTAGAACAACAGTTAGAAAAATAACTACACTAAGCGCTACCATGACAATGATAGAAAGAGAAATACAATGCCTGTCTTGAAGACAGGCAGGGGGAGGAGGAAGTAGGAAAGGAGGGAACAATAGTGGCAGGAAAGTTGCACTGGTGAAGAGGGGTGTGCATTTTATGGCTGAAACTCAATTACAAACATGTTTGTAACCATGGTGCTTAAATAAAGAAATTATTATTTTAAAATATTAAAAAAAAGAAATTTAAAAAAATTAAAAAAAGACTAGTGAAGGAATTCATTATATGACTAAAATTCACATATGAACAACTTTACAATTGTATCTCCTGTTTAATATTTTTCATTATTAAAAAATAAAATTAGAGGGGCTGGAGCAGTGGTGCAAACAGTAAGGCATCTGCCTTGCTCATGCTAGCCTAGGACGAACCATGGTTCTATTACCCGGAGTCCCATATGGTCCCCCAAGCCAGGAGTGATTTCTGAGCATATAGCCAGGAGTAACCCCTGAGTGTCACTGGGTGTGGCTCCAAAAAAAGTAAAATAAAATAAAGTTATAAATTAAAAAAATTAAAGATTATTCATAGAGGATGAGGAGGTGCAAATGAAAATGGAAGAGTGAAAAAGGCAGAATGCAAATGTCAGAGGAACTTGGGGGGATGGACGTCAAAGTCACACCCTGTTGTGTTCAGTTATCTTTCTTGGTGGTGCTCAGAGATGTATGTGATGCCAGAGATCAAACAGGAATGGGCTATGCATATACTTATGCAAGATAAGTACCTGACCACCCACTATCTATCCAGACCCAGTCTTAAAAGATTACCAGATTACTCACCCACTGACCCTCAAAGATCTAGCCAACATCTCCATCAGTTCATAGATAATTTGTGCAACTTCTCATGACTCAGTAGTCAGGGGCACTACCGTGGTAAAATGATAAGAGTAATGGGTTTGCAGGAGTGGTGTAGCAGATAGACCCAGAGACCAAAGAATTAAAAATGACATCAAGATTAGAGTCCCACCATAGGCTCTAGCATTGAGCAATCTAGCCTGGGGACCTTATTTTAGAGCCATACCTACACACAAAAGAACCGCCATCAAGAGAAAAATTGAAATAAAAAAGAGAAAAATGGAAAAGATTAAGAATAAGAAATTTCATCTAAGAACAATAGTACAGCTGGTAAGGAGCTTACCTTGCCTGCAGCCAATCTGGGGTAGATTCTCTGGAACCCAGTATGGTACCCCAAGCCTGCCAAGAGTGATCCTTAAGTGCAGAGCCAGGAGTAAGCCCTGAGTACCACCAACCACTCCACTAGGTCCCTCTCCTTTTCCCCAAAAAAATATAAAAGTTTCAGCTACAACCATAAAGAAAAGAAACCCAGAATGATTAATACACTTGGGGAAAAGTAATAGAGTGAGAGGCTAAAGATTGTCAACAAGAACACAAGTGGGATTTCAAATCCATGGTAAAGGAATTGCTAAATGGTCACCATGTGTTGAGTAATATGAAATCTGACTTAAGTGGCCTAAAATTTTTTTTGTTTTTGTTTTTGTTTGGGGGCCACACTGGTGAGCACACTGGTGAGCAGAAGCTAATCCTGACTCTGTGTTTGCCAGGGATCAAACCACACCTCCAGTACATAAAACAACTCAAAACAACTGAGCTCTCTCTCACTCTCTCAATCTCTCCCTCAATCTCTCTCTCCTTCTTTCCTGAACCTAGGTTTTTTATTATGATTATTCTGTCTATAAAAATTAAGAAATGGCCACAGGCCAAGTATATTTATGAACTGCAGAATGACCTTTAAAAAGTAGAAGCAGGGACCCGGAGAGATAGCACAGCGGCGTTTGCCTTGCAAGCAGCTGATCCAGGACCAAAGGTGGTTGGTTTGAATCCCGGTGTCCCATATGGTCCCCCGTGCCTGCCAGGAGCTGTTTCTGAGCAGACAGCCAGGAGTAACCCCTGAGCACCGCTAGGTGTGGCCCAAAAACTAAAAAAATAAAAAAATAAAGTAGAAGCAGGGGCTGGAGGCATAGTACAGTGGGTGGTGCCTTGCATACAGCCAGCCAGGGTTTGATCCCCAGGACCCCACATGGTCCCCCAGCATTGCCAGGATTAATTCCTAAGTGCAAAGCCAGGAATAACCAACCACTTAGCATCACTAGGTATAACCCAAAACCATAAAATAAATATAAAAAGTAAAAGCAAGAGCTGGAGGAATAGTATAATGTTTAGGACATTTGTTTTGCAGGGAATTGACCTGGGTTCTATCCCTAGCATCCTATATGTAATCTCTAAGCACAGAGCCAGGAGTAAGCTCTGAGCACCATTGTGTGTGGCTCAAAAACAAATAAATAATTAGATATATAAATAAATAGCAAAAGCAACCTTATATTCATTTAAAACTTTTAACTGCAGTGACCGAAGAAATCATACAGCAGGTAAAATGCTTGTCTTGGATTCAGCAGTCCCCTGTTTGATCTATAGCATCACATATTGTCCCTCATTACCAAGAATCATCCTTGATCCCCTGAGAACCATCAGGAGTAATTCCCGAGGCAAAACCAGTAATAACCCTTGAGCATTGCTGGTTGTAGCCCCTCTTTAAAGAGTGAAAGAGTATAAGATAGAGAAAGAATTATCCCGAAGTTTAGAGCTATAAGTAAACCCTGAGAACAGTAGCCAGGTATGAACCAAAACTAAACGAAACAAAACAAAAAATGCTAGCAGCAAAAAAAATAGGCCATCACTTTATCCAATTAAAAATAATAAGTTAGAGGCAGTGATGCCAACTAAGAAAAGATTCTGCTTCCCAATGACAATACAGGGAAGTCAGATCACTGAAAAGCAAGCTCCTACTTCCAATAATTGCAACCAAAACACTGTCTACCAATTAAGATAAAAAAAAAACTGTGATCACAGTGTTTTTTTTTTTTTTTTTTTTTTTTTTTTTTTTTTTTTTGGTTTTTGGGCCACACCCGGTAACGCTCAGGGGTTACTCCTGGCTATGCGCTCAGAAGTCGCTCCTGGCTTGGGGGACCATATGGGACGCCGGGGGATCGAACCGCGGTCCGTCTCCTAGGCTAGCGCAGGTAAGGCAGGCACCTTACCTCCAGCGCCACCGCCCGGCCCCTGTGATCACAGTGTTTAAATCTCAGTGTCTGGAATAGCAGATGAAACATTATTCAGTCCATAATGTCCTTAGTGGTGAACAAGGTCATGGTCCAGAGGTTAGATCTTGACTGCAGTCTACTTGAGGACCACCCTCCCCACCTCCTACTCTTGCTTCTCATTGTTAAACACAGAATGGGGAAAGATCTAAAAGTCTTTGATGCAGTATATCAGTGTCTCAGGGATGAGATTAGGAAGAGAAAAGTGTAAATCTGGAAAAAAAATTGAGAGTTAACGAAGATTGAGAAAAGCTGTGGTAAGACCCCAGGATGTATCTTTTGTTCTAACACACTGGTTTTAAAACCCACGGCTTAGCAAGAACACTGAACCAGAGCAGAAACTGGACCCACGGGACTAGTTCTGCCTTCATTCAGCTTCGGCTTGCCCTATAGAACATATGCTTATTTATGTATTCCATTCAAACGCCCATGTTTCCATATGCTTTCAAATTAGGAGAAAACACATAAAACTATAATTGGATCTTTTCTTTAAAACTTAGAAGATCTAAAAACAGGAGATTCATCTTAAGGTGACTTTCAGTCAGTATTAAGTAACTGCAGTTCTTTAAACACCTTGTTCAATTTTCCTCAGGCCCATCCACCTTCTCATACACATTTAATACTCACAAGACTGAACTGAAGCAAGAGTGGGTGTACAGTGGATGTATAGGTTCAATCCATGGCATCCCATATGGTCCTCTGAGCACCACCAGGAGTGATTCCTTAGTGTAGAGCCAGGAGTAACCCATGAGCACCTCCAGGTGTGACCAAAAACAACAACAACAAAAAAAAAAAAAAGACTGACCTTTTAGCAATAGATTTTCAGGAATTTTTCTTATGATAAGAAGAATTTTTCTGGGCACGGAGAGATAGCACAATGGGAGGGCATTTGCCTTGTACAGAGCCAATCCAGGACAGACAGTGGTTCAAATCCCTGACAACCCATATGGTTCCCATGCCTGTCAGGAGCGATTTCTGAGAGCAGTGCCAAGAGAAACCCCTGAGTGCCGCCGGGTGTGACCCCCTCCACTAAAAAAAGGAATTTTTCTGGGCCGAAGAAATAGCACAGCAGTATGGTTTGCAGAACCTGAAAGGACAGACAAGTCTGAAGCCCTGCCTTAGAACTATCTTACGTTCCTACCACAGCCCAACTCAGTAGGATGCAGATTTGATACAGAGAGAACAGGAAAATAGAGAAGGAATGTGGGAGTAATCACAAATAATCAGGGGGAACTCAGATTTCAGAGAACTTTAAAAAAAAAAGAGGATGAGAAACAAAATCAATGAACACTGCAGTTATTTTTCAGGGTTTTGAAGCAAACTTTGCCCTATTTGCATGTCTTTTGGGAAAGGCAGCACTCAAGGGTTACTCATTTTGGTAGCTCTCAGGGGTTACTCCTGGCTCTGCGCTTTAGAAATCACTCCTGGCAGGTAAAGGGAACCATATGGAATGCCAGGAATCGAACCTGGGTCCATTCAGGGTTGGCCGCGTGCAAGACAAATAAATGCCCTATCACTGTGCTATTGCTCCGGCCCCTTTTATTGGTGTTTGGTTGTTGTTGTTATTGTTGTTGTTGTTTCCTATTTGCATGCATTTCTGAGACTTTCAGGAAACTCATTCTCCAAAGACTTACAATATTTTCCCTAGATGAGGTAACTTTTCTCCATGTTTCTCCCTCCTCCTTTACTACTGAAATTTACCATCTCTCTGTTAATCTATAATTCTTTCTTCAAGAATATTAATGAGGGGCCGGGCGGTGGCGCTAAAGGTAAGGTGCCTGCCTTGCCTGTGCTAGTCTTGGACGGACCGCAGTTCGATCCCCCGGTGTCCCATATGGTCCCCCAAGCCAGGAGCAACTTCTGAGCACATAGCCAGGAGTAACCCCTGAGCGTTACCGGGTGTGGCCCAAAAACCAAAAAAAAAAAAAAAGAATATTAATGAAGAGGGGCCGGAAGATAGCACAGCAGTAGGTTGTTTGCCTTGCATGATGCCGACCTGGGAGAAACCTAATTTGATTCCCAGCATCTTATAAGGTTTCCCAGCCTGCCAGGGGCAATTTCTGAGTGCAGAATCAGGAGGGCCCCTGAGTTTTGCTGGGTATGGCCCAGAAATCAATCAATAAATAAAGCAATAAAGTTTAAAAAACAGAATATTAATGAATAAAAAAATTGTACCATTTCCACACACACACACACACACACACACACACACACACAACATGACAATTTGCCTTTATGTAGAAGCTCTTTTTTCCACAAATTTTATTCCTTCAGTCAAGAATTGAGCAGCAGGGTGCTGTTTGTTGTACTACTTTGCAATTATAAAACAGTAACGCTTTTTTCATTTGAGAGATAGCCAGCCTGTCATCTACAATTCTTGGCATTATTTTAAAAAAATAAGTTTTAGGAAGATAAATAAGTTGAATATTTCTTATAAGTGTAATATCAAAACAAAAATGCAGCGAGATGTACAGCGGGTAAGGTGCTTGCCTTGCACAGAGCCAACCCTAATTCAATCTCCAGCATTCCTTATGGTTCCCAGAACCTGTCAGGAGTGATTCGGAGGGCGGAACCAGAAGTAAGCCCTGAGTATCCGGGTATCATCCAAAACCAAATAAACAAAAAACATAAATACAGATCTAGAATGGGTCAAAGCTTATCCCACTACTTTCTAATCACATGAATATGAGCAAAAAAGAGCAAAAGGGCCTTAACCATGGCTTATAAATTTTTTTCTTTTCTTTTTATAATAACAACTGGATTTAATCATTATTGTACATGTTTAGATAGTTTGTACTTATAAGAGCTGCTTGAGGTAGGAATACAAAAGTCTAGTTCCAGTTCTTCTTCAATAAGATAAGAGGGCCGGAGTGATAGCACAGTGTGGTAGGGTGTTTGCCTTGCACACGGGACAGACCTGGGTTCAATCTCCAGCATTCCATGTGATCCCCTGAGCCTGCTAGGAGCAATTTCTGAGCGCAGAGCCAGGAGTAAACCCTGAGCATTGCTGGGTGTGGCTCAAAAGCCAATATATATATATATATATATATGATACAATTAAAGTTCCTAACAGATCGCTTGAAATACCACCTTTATGGATAATGTTCTCTTTCCAATTACTTCTCTCCTCACCAGTTTTTGCTTGTTTGATTAGCACTGAAATCATTCTTTTTTTTTTTTTTTTTTTGGTTTTTGGGCCACACCCGGCGATGCTCAGGGGTTACTCCTGGCTCTCTGCTCAAAAATAGCTCCTGGCAGGCACAGGGGACCATATGGGACACCGGGATTCGAACCAACCAACTTTGGTCCTGGATTGGCTGCTTGCAAGGCAAACGCCGCTGTGCTATCTCTCCGGGCTCTGGAATCATTCTTAAAGGTGTTCAGGGTAGGGGCCAGAGAGATAGCATGGAGGTAGGGTGTTTGCCTTGCATGCAGAAGGACAGTGGTTCGAATCCTGGCATCCCATATGTTCCTGCCCACCCCCAAGTCTGCAAGGAGCGATTTCTGAGCGTAGAGCCAGGAGTTACCTCTTAGCACTGCCTGGTGTGACCCCAAAACCAAAAAAATAAATAAATGTTCAGGGTTGTGCTTGGGCCCCTTAAGGTGGAGTAATGGAACCCAAGCCTCTAGTATGCAAAGCAAGTGCTTTAACAATTTGAGCTCACTCCTTGATCCTGCCTCAATTTTTTCTAGTAGCATCCTCTTGATAAATTTTATACACATAAATCACTGTCATGAGCCTTGCTTTTAGAGAACCCTAAAACAATTCTACTCACACAGGACTTGCTCAGTGCCTGGCAAATAATAATAGTTCACTGAGTCTAAATGAAAAAAATGGGACAGAAAAAAAGAAAAGTGATACCTAGACTGTTATAATGATGCTACAAAACCCCTGCTTATGGCCAGCATCTAAAGACTGAAAATTATTCCTCTGTTTTAACAAATAAAAAGCAGTTCTTCAAATCTCATGATCTCCCTAAACATGTGTCTCTCTTATTTGTACTCTATGTTGCATTGACTCTTTGATATCTTTGTATTGTATTGGAATGTATTTGTATTTGTATTATATTGCTTTGTATTCTCTCTTGAACACAATCACAGTTTCTCTCACTCTCACATCTTTCTGAATTAAAAAAAAAAAAAGCTGCCCAAACTCAAAATTAATAACTCCCCTTAGGGTGTGTAGGATTTGTTAGCACACAGGGCAAACTGACTGCTGTCAAGTAAATAGGAAAAAACAGCAGAGAATCCACAACTATATCCTAGCAAAAAAATAAATAAAATAAAATAAAATAAGGAGAAACCTCAGTGGAAGCCAAGACCTAGCAGAAAATTCAACTGCAATTGCCAAAGTGCTGGACAATTCCCAGTCGGGAATTGTTTCAGGGTTTAAAACAAACAAAAATGGCATGATAAAAGGGGAGAAAGAAGAGATTTTTTGGCCTGTTGAGCCTTCAAGAACCCTTCCAGGATCACACAGGTCCCACAAAAATGCTCTCTGGAGCTTTATTGTTGTTGCTGTTGTCGTTGTTTTTATATTTTATTGAGCCATACTAAGCAATGCTCAGGAACTACTCTCAGTTGCACACTTATGTTAGCACAAAAGTGTATTTTCCTGGGGCCCGGAAGGTGGCGCTAGAGGTAAGGTGTCTGCCTTGGGGCCGGGCGGTGGCGCTAAAGGTAAGGTGCCTGCCTTGCCTGCGCTAGCCTTGGACGGACCGAGGTTCGATCCCCCGGTGTCCCATATGGTCCCCCAAGCAAGGAGCAACTTCTGAGCGCACAGCCAGGAGTAACTCCTGAGCGTTACTGGGTGTGGCCCAAAAACCAAAAAAAAAAAAAAAAAAAAAAAAGGGTGTCTGCCTTGCAAGCGCTAGCATAGGACAGACAGCGGTTCGACCGCCGGCATCCCATATGGTCCCCCAAGCCAGGGGCGATTTCTGAGTGCAATAGCCAGGAATAACCCATGAGCGTCAAACGGGTGTGGCCCAAAAACAAAAAAAAAATGCATTTTCCTGCATTGGTGGGTTCTTGAGGAATTGCATGAAAAGATTTGTAAGCAAAGTTCAAAGATAGAGGCCAAAGAAATAAGCCAGTTGGGGAGGGTGCTTGCCTAACAGGCAGTCCAACCCAAGTTTGATCCCCAGTCTGGTAGGGATTACCCCAAGCACCACCCAGGAGTAATTCCTGATTGCAGAGCCAAGTGTAACCCTTGAAATATCGCCAGCCGCCTTCCTGGGAGCTGGGAGTCTAGCAGCATGGGGTTCGGCAGGCCTCCGCCATGCCAGAGGCCTTCTTAACCAGGCCTAGGGGGGTGGTGCGGGACTTAGGTAACCCCAGCACCCCTCTACCGCCTTGCTCCAGATCTCGCGCACAAGATACATTAATAGTACTCACTATCATTGAATTATGTTTTTATGTATGCAGAATGTCCATTTTGTACTCTGCCCTTTTGCACACCCCTACAAAAGATCATTTTTTCTTTAACTTCCTTAACCTCTATCATCATTACTCCTCATTTACCCTTTCTAACTTAAGTACTGTAGAGTCCTAAGTCACAGACCAAAGTGGTGCCCTGGAGTTAACACCCACCCAACTATTCCAAAAGGCATAAAAAGGACACGTATGTCTTTTCAACATTTTATGGGTGTTTTCTTTGATGGCTATAACTTTTGCTGAATATTTTCTTATACAGTGACGATCCTCCTCCCTTTTTTTATCTTCTCTTTGTGAACTGCTCAATATGGAATTTGGTGTGAAAGAATCCCTCAGTTTAATGCTTATGTTTGAACCAAGTCATGGGTATTGTTGGACGTGTTCTTACGCCCCCCATATACTCTGATAACGCCACGTGGCTTTATTTATTGTTTGCTTAGACACACTAAAACGGGAAAATACTATACATACCAATAAGTTCTTATCTAATAGAGATGGGAACACACAAATCTTGTAATGCAATGGGACCTTACACCCTGAACATTGACATAAAGACCTGGCATTCTCCATTCACCCCTGATCTAGAAAAGACATCTACAAAACATCCAAGGTTGTCTATAACATTACCTGGAGGCAATCCTCTACCAGGGAAGACCCTACAGCTGCTCTGACATCGATCTTCTCAAAAGAGACTTCCCTTAACACTGAGAAGACTTAACAAGAACAATGACCTGCTTACTGGACAGGGTTTGCTGTATTGCCCCTTAATTGTGAGGTGAAACTAGAGGATACTCCACACCCACCTGACTTCAATGTAGGATGTGCAGATTCCAGGATCTTTAATATAGAAACCTGATGCCAACAATAGGACTGCGTGAAAAATAAAACTGTATTGGCACTACAGACAATGACTTGGATTGAATAAACTAGTTTGCCTGGAGCCTAGAGTTGGTCTTATGCCGGGAAACTTCAGGGGTAGTGGTCTCCTTGTATTTAGACCAAGGCTATTTCTTTCTATGACCCCCCATATTTTGGTGGGTCTATGCAAACAATATTTGCCACTCTAACACCGTTTTTACTGTGCCCTTTTGACTAACCCTTAAAAAAAAAAACCTCTTAAACTTTTGATGTTAACTTAAACTAATATGTATGTGCATGAATATATAAAAATACTATGCTTTCAAAGTTAAGGAGTCACATAAATCTCATGGCTTTAGGTTGCTTTGTGTACTGCTAAGAAATGTTATAATGTACTACAATCTGGGGATATGTGGACAAAGTAATTGTACATGGGTTCTGCCTTATTTTTCTTAATGTTTTTTTGACTGTAAGTTCAATATTTAGCAAGGGGATTTCTTCTGAGAACTCTGTTTATGGGCGATTGTTCTTTCACTGTAACTTTACCTTGTCCTCTTGGCATCATTGTTCTCATAATTAAAAATAAAAAATAAAAAAAAAGAAATATCACCAGCCATAACCCAACCAAAAAAATCAGAAGATAGTTATTGTACAGGTTATTTTGTGTTGGGTTTTTTTTTGTTTTTTTTTGTTTTTATTTTGTTTTGTTTTTTTTTTGCGGGGGAGTTTGGGTCACACCTGGCAGCACTCAGGGCCTACTTCTGGCTCTACACTCAGAAATCGCTCCTGGCAGGCACGGGGAACCATATGGAATGCCAGGATTTGAGCCATCATCCTTCTATATGTAAGGCAAACATCCTATCTCCATGCTATCTCTCCGGCCCCGTTGTTGTACAGTTTAAGAAAATGAGT
>NC_064849.1:40857773-40933561 GCF_024139225.1 Suncus etruscus | reverse complement strand
AATGAGTCCGGGTCTCTTCCCTCTCCTTTACCTATATACAACATCAGTCACTTGACCTGTCCCTAGCGCTGTCCTGTTCTGTGTATGACTCCTCAGTCCCATTCTACATGACCTGTTCACCTCGAGTATATGAAGACCAGTTTTCATTCCCATGTCATTTTTATTACACTTTCCAGTCTAAAAGCATGACCCTGAATCTTTCCCAAAGGTCCTCTGACATCTCATCCTAGCTGTCCATAAGTCTCCGGCCTCCTTGTGGGCAAGGTCCCTGTGCTCTCTACCTGTTACTGGGCCTATCTCAATTGTACCCGAGCAGTTCCTACTCTCCAAACCCAGCTTTCCTAGTCTCTGGTCACAGCCATGTGCATGAATGGGTGGGACTCCAATACTCAGTAACTAATCACAGCCTGGGCAATCAAGGGATACCTAAATTTGAGCTTTTCTGAGCATCAAATCCTTGCCTGATTCTGAGCTTTCCTGGGCATCTGAGCCCTGCCAGTATTGTGTCCTAGTCTGGGCCTAAGAGGCCTGCTTTATCTAGTCTCTTGACTGGGTATGCAATCCTTACATGATCCTGCAGTCATCCCTGGCATATACAGAGAGCAAGAAAAGCAAGCAGGAACTAGAGGGACAGAGAGAACACAAGAAGGGCTGAAGGCCTTCTTTTATTTGCTACCTTCTATTACCTCCAGTCATCCCACTATCTATTTTGTTTGACTGTTGTTCCATAGGCAAGATTTAAAATGACTGACTAAATTCACCTGGTGCTCCAACTTTCCACTTATGCATTATCCCTTGGGGCTCACCCTTACAGGTGCTAGGGATGATGCCTCTAGTGTTTTCTGCAAGAAAGGGAGAAAAAGAAAAAACAACCCTTTTGATATACACCTGTGCATCCTGTTATTCATCACAAGGCCTGCCCTCAAGAGGAACTATTTTACCAGAGCCTCACTTAATGGCAACTTATCAAAGTCTAACTGAGCCAGCAGAAAGACAATACCTAACTCTAGTCTCCTCTAGCCACTCTGATCTGGAAAGGGAGGTCTGAGAACCACTGGTGATAGTCATAGCTCAGGGATACAAGCTCCTAAAACAGTGATACCAGATAATGGAACTTAGCAACCACTTTTCTCCCCCAATAGTTTACCACATCACTCAGGCTCATTTACCCAGTGCCTCTTATCCAGTATATCATGAGCCACTTGGAACTGAACAAATTGCCAGGCAAATTGGAGGGCCAAAACTTAAAAGTTTAACTAATTTAACTGAGGAGTTAAACATAGATAGGGCAACACTGTTGGAATCATGAGATTGAAAATCAAAAACTAGAGTTAATATGTTAAGAGCTCTTATAGAAGGTAGTCAGTCAGTCACCTTAAGAGAACACATGTGGTGGGAGAGATAACATGGAGGTAAGGCGTTTGCCTTTCATGCAGAAGGTCATTGGTTCGAATCCTGGCGTCCCATATGGACCCCCAAGCCTGACAGGGGTGATTTCAGAGCCAGGAGTAGCCCCTGAGTGCTGCTGGGTGTGACCCAAAAACCAAAAAGAAAAAGAAAAGAAAATCTAAGAACCTAAAAGAAATACTAGCATTCAAAATAGTGACAAAAATGAACAGTGTCACCCATGGATGTAGTAGTAGTAGTAGTAGTAGTAGTAGTAGTAGTAGTAGTAGTAGTAGTAGTGATAATGATAGTGGTAGTAGTGACAGGAGTAGTGGTAGTGGTGGTGGTGGTAGTAGTAATGGAGGTAGTAGTGGTGGTGTTGGTGGTGGTAGTAGTGGTGATAATGGTAGAGGTAGTAGTGGTGATGGTGATGGTGATAGTAATGATGATAGTAGTGATAGTGGTGGTGGTAGTGGGGTAGTGGTAGTAGTGGTGGTGATAGTGCTGGTGGTGATAGTAGTGGTAGTAGTAGTGGTAGTAGTCGTGGTGGTGGTGGTAATGGTGGTAATGGTGGTGGTAGTTGTAAAATTACCCCATGCACCGTATCTCCAAGCCCAGGGTGAACGGGTCTGAATCAGGGTCACACAAGAAATAATCCAGACCCGGCTGAGATTGAAACACGTGTAGTCTGACAGTCTTCTACCTAGTATGGAGCTCGCTACTTGCCAGAACTGCCATTTTGGGGGGTGCGGTAGTAAACCCACCCAAGTTTACAAGTAAGAAATCTTTGTTTTGGGTGAAACCAAGTTGTAAACAAAAAGATACAAAGAAACCAGGGATAAACTTTGTTTTAGGTAAAATATGTAGTAGTAGTAGTAGTAGTAGTAGTAGTAGTAGTAGTAGTAGTAGTAGTAGTAGACGACAATAAACACAGCTAAGAAATAATCTCTAATGGGGCCAGAGAGAGCATGGAGGTAAGGCGTTGCCTTTCATGCAGGTCGGTGGTTCAAATCCCGGCATCCCATATGGTCCCCCAAGCCTACCAGGAGAGATTTCTGAGTGTAATCCCTGAGCGCTGCCGTTTGTGACCCAAAAACCAAAAAAAAAGAAAGAAAGAAAGAAAGAAAGAAAGAAAGAAAGAAAGAAAGAAAGAAAGAAAGAAAGAAAGAAAGAAAGAAAGAAAGAAAGAAAGAAAGAAAAAAGAAAGAAAGAAAGAAAGAAAGAAAGAAAGAAGAAAGAAAGAAAGAAAGAAAAGAAAGGAAAGGAAGGAAGGAAGGAAGGAAGGAAGGAAGGAAGGAAGGAAGGAAGGAAGGAAGGAAGGAAGGAAGGAAGGAAGGAAGGAAGGAAGGAAGGAAGGAAGGGAGAAGAAAAAGAAAGAAAGAAGAGAAAAAAAAAGAAAGAAAGAAAGAAAAGAAAGAAAGAAAGAAAGAAAAGAAAGAAGAAAGAAGAAGAAAGAAAGAAAAAGAAAGAAAGAAAGAAAGAAAAGAAAGAGAAAGAAGAAAGAAGAATGAAAGAAAGAAAGAAGAAAGAAAGAAAGAAAGAAAGAAAGAAGAAAGAAAGAAAGAAGAAAGAAAGAAAGAAAGAGAAAGAAAGAGAAAGAGGAAAAAGAAGAAAGAAAGAAAGAGAAAAGAAAGAAATAAAGAAAGAAAGAAAGAAAGAAAGAAAGAAAGAAAGAAAGAAAGAAAGAAAGAAAGAAAGAAAGAAAGAAAGAAAGAAGAAAGAAAGAAAGAAAGAAAGAAGAAAGAAAGAAAGAAAGAAAGAAAGAAAGAGAAAAAGAAAGAAAGAAAGAAAGAAAGAAAGAAGAATGAAAGAAAAAAAGAAAGAGAAAGAAAGAAAGAAAGAAAGAAAGAAAGAAAAGAAAGAAAAGAAAGAAAGAAAGAAAAAGAAGAAAGAAAGAAAGAAAAAGAAAGAAAAGAAAGAAAGAAAGAAAGAAAGAAAGAAAGAAAGAAAGAAAGAAAGAATCTCTAAGCACATGAGTAACACTGAGGACAGACAACGTCCAGGTAAAGATGCTAACCTTGCATGTAACTGAACAAAGTTTGGGTTCACATGGTCCTCCGAGAATCACAGGGCACAGCCTCAGCCACCCCCAGTACTACCACCCCTCATTGGACCCTTGCATTGAATCAGAGGAGTCTCCAAGCCAACTAGTACATCTTAGGTGATCCCACCCCTACTTCACAAAAAAGGGAAAATTTGAGAGGCTGGGGAGATGACTGAAGGGGTTAAAACACAGCTTTGCATGCAGGAGCCCTAGTGCTGCATGACAAGGTATGCCTTCCACTCCCCCCCCCCCCAAAAAAAGGAGTGTATCAGTAGAAATTTCAAAATCTAAAAAGCTAAGAGGAAAAAAAAAAGATTTGAGCATGTGGAATAAATTTCTCATTTTAGAAAAAGGGTTTCTATTTTCCTCTAGCACCTGTGTTCCAGATTGACTACTAAAAAGCATTAGCTACTATGTCAGGCTTCCAGGCTGACATTAGCAGAGAACTAGAGAAATGATAAGTTTCTGAGAATGAATCAGCAAGACTGTGAGCAAGGTGGACTGGGCTGGAAGTCAAGTTACTTGTGTGTATCACATCAAGGCATGCACAGATGCCCATTTTTACCATGCAAACATTATGTAGAAAAGGCAGAAATAAACCACATAAACCACAGCACACTTGATCCCCAGCTCACTGAACTGTTATGTCAGAGAAGAGTAGAAACATAATCTCTTATAACAAATACATAATGCTGTTATTTAAGAAGAGAGTGAAATCAGAGTGGTATAACTATATATCCAAAGCACAGACTGAAACACGAGATCTAAGCTGCAACCACCAACCTTTGTAATGTACCTGGAACAATGTTGGAGAGAGGCAGGTTGGAGCATGGGAATTCTAGTGGTGGAATTGGTATTGAAACACCGTGTACATAAAACAACTACCAATCACTTGGTAAATCACAGTTCTTTCATTCAATTTTAAAATGTCACTTTTTTAAAATATAAAATCTTTTTTAAGTGCCACGATTACAAGCATGATTGTAGTTGAGTTTTCATCATAAACAGAACAACCCCTTCACCAGTGCAACATTCCCACCACCAATGCCCCCCCACTCCTTCCCAACCCCTGCCAGTATTCGAGACAGGCATTCTACTTCTCTCACTCATTAAGATTGTCATGATAGTTGTTAATGTAGTTATTTCCCTAACTGCACTCACCACTCTGTGTTGAACTTGTGAGTTAGTCCTTCCAGCCCTTATCTCTATTGTCTCTGGGTATTATTACAATAATGTCCTTAATTTTTTTTAAAACCCATAGATGAGTGAGACTATTCTCTCTCTCTCTCTGACCTATTTCACTCAACATAATAAATTCCATGTATACCATGTATAGGAAAATTTCATGACTTCATATCTCCTGATGGCTGCATAATATTCCATTGTATATATGTACCACATTTTCTTATTTATCTGTTGAAGCGCATCTTGGTAGTTTCCAGAACCCTTCTATTGTAAATAGCACTGCAATGAACATAGGTGTGAGGAAAGGATTTTTGAATTGTATTTTTGTGTTCTTAAGGTATATCCCTAGGAGTGGTATAGCTGGATCATATGGGAGCTCAATTTCCCATTTCTTGAAAAATCTCCATATTGTTTTCCATAAAGGCTGAACTAGATCGCAATCCCACCAGCAGTGAATAAGAGTTCCTTTCTCTCCACATCCCTCCAGTAATGATTGTTCTTGTTCTTTGTAATGTGTGACAGACTTTGTGGTGTGAGATGGTACCTCATCATTGTTTTGATTTGCATCTCCCTGATGATCAGTGATGTAAAGCATTTTTTTCATATGCTTTTTAGCCATTTGTATTTCTTCTTTGAGGAAGTGTCTGTTCATTTCTTCTCCCCATTTTTGATGGGGTTAGATTTTTTTTCTTGTTAAGCTCTGTCTGTACCTTGTATATTTTCTATGTTAGCCCCTTATCTGATGGGTATTGGGTGAAATAGTTTCTCCCATTCTGTGGGTGGCTTTTGTATCCTTGGCACTATTGTATCCTATATCACTTTTTTAAAGTCTCTTTCTTGAGAAAGAAGAGCAAAGATTTATTTTTTCCAACAAAAGTTTTCCCAAGAATGAATGCTTTACTCTGCTGCTGCTGCTGCTAGAACACAGAGTATCAGATCAGTCAGATTCTGTATTCAGAATTGCTTTCTCTGATTACCTGAATATAAATTAATAAGATGATGCTGTAAATGCAATCATACCTGGCAGGTTTTCAAGAGTTTTCCTAAGTCATTACACATTTATAGACTCTCTAAAACTTTTCCAAGGCTGTTCTATGACTCCTTTCTCAGCGTTTTGCTACTTTAGACTGACCCCATGTGAACTCCTGGCCTTATAAAAAGAACCGAAGTATCAGGGCTGAGATTTCAGTTCTGATCTGGGCTCTCTGCATTCAATCCTTTCCCTCTGAAACTGATTTCTTCTGTTGTCATTGCGCAGCAGTGATGCCAAAATAGAACCTAGATTTAAAACATACACACAGCAAATTGTAAAGCAGTGTACAAACACAAATGCAATTCCTTTGAGCAGTCAAGTTTAAAAAAGAAAAGAGTGCCCCTCTGCAACTGTCTACTCCTCAATCATTTCAGACCATTTTTATCAGTTAGAAACGCTTCTCTCCAATCTTGCTGTCTCTTCAGTGAGAGCAATAACAACATCGCTGTGTTCTCAATGCACCAGCTAACCTCCTTGCCTCGCCTGTGGTTTCTATTATTATGTTTGCCTACTCTGAGGCTGCTTCCAGTTTTCTTTCATTCCCACTCTGCTGCCTTTCACCTGGGAGATTTCTCCCCCAAATGTTTCAGCCCTGCCCTGTAGACGACGCCTGAAGTCATTCCCTTTTCATTTTCCAGAGCCGAGCTACCCGCTGAGCAGGGGCTCATTCTCCACTGTGCTGTAGCCCTCAATATCCGCTCAGAATTATCTGGGCCAGTGCAATCCAGGACTACCCGCGGACCAGAGACACTCCAATTCTAAACAACACTTCAGTTTCCTAAAACACAAAAATCCCCTGTGTGCTCAATGTTAGGATATCTTATCTCTCAGTCTGTTCCACATTCCTTTTCCCCAGGAGATAGAACCACTTAGGTCACCTTACGCACATGGCCTAACCCCCCAGAACTTCATGCAGACACATAGACAAATACTGAGTGTGGAAGGAACTTAAAATCATGTATGGCAGGTTGAAGAGATAGTAGGGCATTTTCCATGCATAGAGCCATCATGGTTCAATTCCTGGCACCATATATAGTCCCCTGAACATCACCAAGAATGAATGATTGTTCAGAACAGAATCAAGAGTAGGCCTTGACAACCTCCAACCCACCCTCCCACCCACCCACCCACCCAAAAAATCGTGCCAGGAGGTACAGAGAGGTGCATGCAACATACACCAGTTTAAATCTCTGGCAACACATATGGTCCCCACAAGCAGTGAGCCCTGAAAAGCCTCTGAGCATCAATGCGTATGATGAGACACAAAAAATTCACCAGCTACAGAGAAACGGTCAATAGATGTTAACTAATAACCTATTATTTCTGTTCATCTGGTTTCTTCCAAGTTATACTAGACTCCTGCCCTCCCTAAAACTTTTCCTTCCTGCCCATTTCAATGGGCTCAGCGTGACTTTTGCAAATTCATTGTTACTACCTTCACATACTATATATTATATTTGCCTTTCTCATTAGAACACTAGTATCCCTGTCTATAGAGAAAAAACTGTGCTATTCTAAAATGCTAACTATTCATTATCTTTCTGTGTGTGGTGTCCTTTAGCCCGAGTGGGCTTTATTTGCTGCCACTAGGATTTATTATGCTACTTAACCAAACCAACTACATCCAGACTCAGTAATCTGGATGTTAAATTTAAAACAATGTCTATGGTTGCAAGAGCAAGCCCAAATCTAGCCTTGAGGCTTTCTTTGTACTTTCAGAGATAGTCCTTTTAATGAATATAATACAGGTCCAATATGGCTTTATCAGCAAAATTATCAAAAATTGAAATAAAGTGAGCAATAAAGGGTTATGTGTGGAGAAGTGGAGAGAAGAGTTTAGAGTGAGAAATCATTAGATAAGAGTCATTAGATTCTAATTAAGGTAAGGTCAACTAGCGGGAAATCGCCAAATGTACACCTGGGAATCCCGGTCATTAGGCTCAGAAAAAAGTTGGGTGAGATTAGTGTAAAACTGTGTCAAAGGGTGGCCCTTAGACATCAAAAAGGGGATAGTGGAGGGGCCAGAGAGATAGCATGGAGGTAAGGCGCTTGCCTTGCATGCAGAAGGACAGTGGTTCAAATCCCGGCATCCCATATGGTCCCCTGAGCCTGCCAGGAGCGATTTCTGAGCATAGAGCCAGGAGTAACCCCTGAGCACTGCCACGTATGACCCAAAAATAAAAAATAAAAATAGGGGGGGGGGAACAGTGGGAAAGAGATAAGTCCCACCACAGAATCTGTACCAAGGCAAGACAAGAGGTAGGTTTGGATTTACAACAGCCCTTATAAACCAGAGGGAAAACAATGCCTTCCCCTCTAAGCTGGTTTTGTTAAGATAGGGCTGGAGAGATAGTACAAAGGAAAAACTCTTATCTTGTAACTAGCTGATCCATTTTGGTTCCCAACACTGCTGATGGTCCCACCAACACTGTAGGACTCCTAAGCACACAGCCAGAAACAAAATGCCCTGGGTACTATTGGGCTGATCCAAAGGAATAAAACAAAAATAAACAAACCAAATACAGCAAATAAAGCGTAGCTAGAAGGAAGCCAATACTGTGATCTGCTTAATGAATTATTGAGGTGACTCAAAACTATCTCTCCTGCTAGTCTGCTCTTCTCTGTAACTCTTCTTTGATTCTTCTGTAATTAGAGATTGAGACTTCAAATGTGAATGCTGTTCTACACTTGACTAGATAGACCATCCACTTAGGAAGCATGATGAGGTCATCCTTTCTGGGATTTATCTGGGTTGGAAGGAAAGCAGAAAGATCAGAGGGGAACCAAAGTGATAGCACAGCAGGTAGGGTGTTTGCCTGGCATGCTGCCAACCCAGGTTCGTCCCTGGCATCACATATGGTCCCCGAGCCTGCCAGGAGTGACTTCTGAGCAAAGAGCCAGGAGTAACCCCTGAGTGCTGCCAGGTATGACCCAAAAATTAAAAAAAAAAAACAAACTGTGGTAGTGAGTTATAAACATTAAGATCTATCTTATCACACACACACACACACACACACACACACACACGTAAAGAGAGGAGAAGCTGCTTAGCAAAACTTTTGCCATGTGTGATTATCAATCCCTGACACTGTGAAAAATTAATAAACACATTCAGGCACTGGAGTACTGGGATTAACGAATTTACCTTGCATGCAGTTGACCTGAATTCAATACCCAAAACTGGTCTCCCATATGGTCACTAGGAGTTGATTCCTGAGCACAGAGCCAGGAGTAGATATTGGGAGAGGGTCACATTAATTTTTATAGAGAATCCAAACTGAATCTGTATGTATTTTTGTTTTGTTTTAAGGCCAGACCCATAGTACTCAAGTATTACTTTCAGTTTAGTACTTGAGGGTTGCTCCTGGACGTGCTCCTTCTAGTACTTTGGAGACTATATGGCCCTAGGGATTGAACCGTGCCTGTGCTCCAGTCCGTTGAGCCTTCTCTCCAGCCTCTAAGAATTCTTTTGATGAGCTCCAGGGTGAAGACAGAAGTCGACAACCTTAGTCATTTTTATCTCCTTCCAGCACAGTTGCTAGATGAATAATTTCTTCCTAAAGTATTAATGCATAGGGATCCACAAACACTTGGGCAATATTATATCAATTCTACATTATAGGGGCCAAAGATGATGACGTCTGCCTCCAGCAAACTCACCAAGCTCCAGGACCAAGAACACTGAACTGACTTTGGCTTGTCCACTCCTAAACACTCTCTGAGGATGGCACATTACACATGTGAACTTGGTGTGTGCCCTCACACAACAATTCCCAAGCTCCCTGGATATTTATGATGCTACTTAACCAAACTGACTGCATCCAGACTCAGTAATCTTGAGATGCTCTTACTCTAGCAATGTTTAAATTTGCCTGCATTTCTAAAAGACTTCAAGGTTTATGATTTGCAGTTATTTTTATTTATAGAAATCAGAATAGTGACTGAGAAGAGTTGTGAATATGAGATCTCGGTCATTTCCAGACTCCCCACTTAAAATAAATAACCCACCCTGGCTCAGTGTCCACTGTAGATAAATGGAAATGATAACACCTTACTGTGAAGATGTAAAGAAATGTGTATATTTATGGGAACAGCTCTATAAATAAGACAGTGGTAATAGTAAATATTATGCACAAACTATCTGCCATAAACTAGGATGTATGTCAGTCCCCATAAGAACCACAACTATAGCAACTCTATTGTATGATTACCATTTTACTAACAAGAAAATCAATGTTATGGGACTTAAGAATCAGCAGAGAGGGGCCCGGAGAGATAGCACAGCGGTGTTTGCCTTGCAAGCAGCCGACCAGGACCTAAGGTGGTTGGTTCAAATCCCGGTGTCCCATATGGTCCCCGTGCCTGCCAGGAGCTATTTCTGAGCAGACAGCCAGGAGTAACCCCTGAGCACCGCCGGGTGTGGCCCAAAAACCAAAAAAAAAAAAAAAAAAAAAAAAGAATCAGCAGAGAGGTTAACACACTTACCCTGCATGCAACTACAGACAGCAGTTAGAATCCCGGTAAGACATATGGCCCCCCAAGAACCACCAGCCAAGGACCCTAGGCACGAAGTAGGGTGTGGCCTCCAAGCACCCCTCGTTGTGGACAACAGAAAGGATCTAACTGACTGACCCAAGGAACAAAAGAAGGAACAAAGGAAGGAAGGAAAGGACTAAAAAAACCACACTAGCCAAGATCAAGAGTGTGAATTGAGCTGGAGCGATAGCACAGGAGTAGGGTGTTTGCCTTGCACACTGCTTAATCGGGACGGACCCGGGTTCAATCCACGGCATCCCATGTGGTCCCCCAACCCTGCCAGGAGCGATTTCTGAGCGCAGAACTAGGAGTAATCCTGGGGCAACGCCTGATCCAAAAACAAAACAAAACAAAACAAAAAAGAAGCATGTGAATTTAATCTTGGTGTGATTCAAAGTCCTCAAACAAGACCCTCTTATTCTCTCCCAAGGTCCTTTTCAAGTCATTTACATTTCTTAGAACCACAATTTAAAGGAGTTGATGCACACTTCACTGTTGAGAGCCATGAGGAAGAAAGATAAAATATATAGAAGCATAAGTAATGATTTTCTGAAGGATTTGGGAGACACCCAGGATGCTGCCACGTCAAAGCTTATAAATATATCCCATCAGTCTTTTAAAGAATCCTGATGTGGGGTCAAGAGATAGCATAGAAGTAAGGCATTTGCCTTGCATGCAGAAGGACGGTGGTTCGAATCCCGGCATCCCATATGGTTCCCCGAGCCTGTCAGGAGGGATTTCTGAGCGTAGAGTCAGGAGTAACCCCGGAGCACTGCCGAGTGTGACCCAAACAAACAAACAAACAAACAAAAAGAATCCTGATGTACTGGGTAAATGATGAGCAAATCTCTACATTGAAAAGGTTTTCCTGATATTTGCTCACTTTAAAATTTGTCCCAGGTAGGGGCCAAAGTGGTAGCACAGTGGGTAGGATGTTTGCCTTCCACAGGGCCTTCCTGGGTTTGATCCCTGGCATCCAATATAGTCCCCAGAGCCTGGCGGAATGATTTCTTTTTTTTTTTTTTTTTTGGTTTTTGGGTCACACCCGGTAACGCTCAGGGGTTACTCCTGGCTATGAGCTCAGAAGTTGCTCCTGGCTTGGGGGACCATATGGGACGCCGGGGGATCGAACTGTGGTCCGTCCAAGGCTAGCGCAGGCAAGGCAGGCACCTTACCTCTTGCGCCACCGCCCGGCCCCGAGGAATGATTTCTGAGTGTAGAACCAGCAGTAACCCCTGAGCGCCATCAGGTGTGGCCCAAAAACAAACCAAAAAAATGTCCCAGGTGCTTGAGAGATAGCAGGCTAGGTTGAACCAAGCTGACCCTTGTTCTATCTCTTGTGCACCACATATGCTTCCTTGAACATGGTCAGGAGTAAGCCCCAAGCATAGAGCCAAAAGGCAGTCCTGAGAACAGATGTAGCCCGCCCCCAAGAAAAACTAAAAAAATTAATTTTTAAAAAATTAATGAAACAAAAAATGATCAGACTCAAACACCAAACCCAAAGTCAATGACAACAGAATCGATACCCAGTCTACAACAAGCAATATACAGAGGGAAGCAGTTACACCAGCAGTCTGGGGGACAAATGAAGGAGATATGGAATGCATATTGATAACAGGGGTGGAGGAAGGACAACACTGGTGGTGGTAATGGCCCTGATTTATACTATGTACCATAAATATTACTGTGAAAGATTAGTAATTTAAAAAATAAATAAATAAAATAATAAAATAAAAATCAATGAAACAAAATTTATTCCTAGGCAAGGAGATGGATCAGAGGGCTAGAGACAATGCTGTACATGCAGGAATCCCAGGTCTGACCCCCCCGCACCACATGGTACTTAGCATGATTCCAAGGGTGATTCTTGGGTACTGCCTGATATGACACAAAGAATAAAAGTAACAATTATTTCTCTTAGAGACCAAGAGACCAGCAATAGAGTGCTTGATTTGCATGTATCAGACTCTGGGTTTTCTCCCTAGAACCATGGCACATTGCCAAAGGTATCACCGACAGAACCACCACAAAAAATCATTCCTCTTAAAAATAGAGGATAGAGGGGTCGGTGAGGTGGCGCTAGAGGTAAGGTCTGCCTTGCAAGCGCTAGCCAAGGAAGGACTTCGGTTCGATCCCCCGGCGTCCCATATGGTCCCCCCAAGCCAGGGGCAATTTCTGAACGCTTAGCTAAGAGTAGCCCCTGAGCATCAAATGGGTATGGCCCAAAAACAAAAACAAACAAAAAAAAAAGATAGAGAGGGTCCAGAGCGATAGTATAGTGGGTAGAGAGCAGAGAGCCAGGATTAAGCTGCCAGGTGTGGCCCACAAACAAGGAAAAAGGGAAGGAAGGAAGGAAGGAAGGAAGGAAGGAAGGAAGGAAGGAAGGAAGGAAGGAAGGAAGGAAGGAAGGAAGGAAGGAAGGAAGGAAGGAAGGAAGGAGGGAGGGAGGGAGGGAGGGAGGGAGGGAGGGAGGGAGGGAGGGAGGGAGGGAGGGAGGGAGGGAGGGGGGAAGGGAGGGGGGAAGGGAGGGAGGGAGGGAGGGAGGGAGGGATAAAGAAAGCAGGGAGAACCAGGAGTTGGAAGGACAGAAATGAGAAGCTAATAATCAAATAATAATCCAGCTAAAAGATTAGCAAGTTTGTGTGGGAAATGTGTGTATTACTTGGTATTATAGATAATAATATTGTTTCATATAGTTGAATGTTATTCACAGAATAGAAGTTAAGTGCTCTCATCACAGAAATAAATGACGAATCTATCAGGATGAGTTTGTTAAGGTGTTAATTAATGGTACAGTGGTAATGAAACAACATGAATTGTATCAAATCCGTGTTACATATCTTAAACTTACTCAATGTTATATGTCAATTATATGTCAGTGAAACTGGAAAAAGAATAATACTCTTAAATCCCCAGAGACTTCTTTTCTATCATTCAGACAGGTAAGCAACCCTCCCCCGATGAAGACAAGACCTTGCTTGTCTGCGACAGCGTCAAAAACCTCCTAACTGTGAGATCACTCTGCCATCTAGCTTCTTAAGCCTATATTACTGTTTATGGGAATATTTAGAAGCACTTTAGGGTTAAGCATTCATTGTTCAGGTTTAAAATACTTTCACTTTGAGAGCTCAGAGGGCAGAGTGCTGCCCAGTTTACCAGATGCCCAGCACAGAATTCCCTGCACAGAGCAGCTTCCAGAACTACCAAATGTATCTCAAACAAACAAACAAAAATGAATAGTAAAATAAGTAGGGGGGGACAAACATTTTGCTTGTTTGTTTCTGTTTTACTTTTTGACCACACCCAGGTGTGTAAGGTACTAGGGGACCATAATCTGTGCTGTGACTGGGAATGAACCCAGATAGTCTGCTGGCAAAGAAAATGTTTCTCTCTCTCTCTCTCTCTCTCTCTCTCTCTCTCTCTCTCTCTCTCTCTCTCTCTCTCTCTCTCTCACACACACACACACACACACACACTACACACACAGCAGTAACATAAACAACATTCTTCTCAAGAAATCGTTTCGGTCCTTTGTTAGAAATATTCTACAATATTGTGACTGTGAGATCCCTGATCAGTTGACATTTCTGCTTGCTAAAACGTCAATATAATAGCATCATTTGTTTGTTGTCAAGAAACTGGAATCGGGAGAAGAGAGGTGACAGTACAGTGAATAGGGCACTTGCCTTACACACAGCAGATCTGGGTTTGACCCCTAGCATTCCATATGGTGACCCAAAACGAGGCAGGAGTAAGCCCTGAGCCCTAACTTTCCAATATTGCAATATATATATAACTTGTCTTGCACACAACCAACCTGAGTCAATCCCCCTGCGTCCCATATGGTCTCCCGAGCACCACGAAATGACCCTGAGAAGTCAGGAGTAAGCCTGTAACACTGCCAGCTGTGGCTCCCCAAAATGATAATATCATCATCTTTATTAGTATAGTCTATAGCTCACATTTAATTATATCTTAAAAGATATGAACTTTCCATCTTTCATGCTGGGTTGTTACCAGGGCTCCTTCCATCTTTGAAGAAGCCTGCATTTTCTCAAGAGTGTATCTCTGTCCCTTTCTTATTCTCTTCCCCACCCTAGAATTTCCAATATAATATCATTCCATTTTTTATTTATTTTTGTTTGTTTGTTGGGCCATACCGAGAAAGGATTACTCCTGGCTCTGTGCTCAGAAATTACTTCTGGCAGGCTCCAGGATTCTGGGGATCAAACCAGGTCCACCACTTGAAAGGCAAACACCTTACCCACTGTGCTATTGCTCCAGTCCCCAAAACCCATCTTTACGTGCCATGGCCACTGCTGCTGATTTGCTCTTGGTGATCCCTTTTCTGCCACCTTCCTTCTCTGTGGACTTTTGCTCACTACCAGCTTTGGTTTTTGAGAAAATCCCAGCTCGAGGACATTTTCTGATATGTGACTGCTGGGAACTATTTTTCAGACTCCACAAGACTGTGTTGCAGGCTGAAGCTGTGCTCCAGATTTTATTCCCTCCCCACCCCCAGACTATTTCAAAAGACTTAAAGGAAATATGTATATCTTCTTCACATATTTCTTTAGATGTATTTCTTTAATGATATAATTCTTATTGTCTATTTCCTTATGTAAAGCTAATTTTCCCCCATACCTTTCTTTGGATCCGTTTAGTAGGAAATTCTAGTAGGTAAGTTTCTCTTTGAGTTCTGACTTCATGTTAAAACCAGGTTATAGAGATGGTTTAGCTTGTTATTTTCCCTCCATATGCACCAATAGTATCTTGTGGCATTTTACATAGGCACATTAAAATGGGAAAATCTTACATATAGAAACAAGTTCTTATCTAATAGGGATAGGAACTCATAAATTTTATACTGCAGGGAGGCCTTTCACCCTGAACATTTGTCATAGTGAGGAAGCAATCCCAGAGAGATAGAACTGCTGGCTTTTGAGACGAGAGGAAAAAAACTCTTCCTCTATTGTCCTAGCTTTAGTTACTGGGACTGTAATCACTGATTTAAAAAAAATAATGTATTCAGGGACCAGAGCGATAGCACAGCAGTAGGGTGTTTGCCTTGCATGCAGCTGACCCAGTTAGACCTTGGTTAGATCCCTGGCGCCCCATAATGTCCCGGAGCCAGGAGCAATTTCGGAGCACAAAGACAGGGAGTAATCCCTGAGTGTCATGGGGTATGGCCCAAAAACATACCAATAAAAGTATTCACAAGAGAAAATTATTTGTGAACACATGTATAAGAGTTCACAGAAATATGTAGTTCAAGGAAGCAACCACATCTTGAGAGTTTATGAATCATCTTGGACAACACAAAAAAAAAAGTCATTATTTTGGGGAGGAGTCTAGGAAGAGAGGATGGAAGTATAAATTATGGGATACTGGCCAGGAAATTATGGTAAACAAGAATTATTTAGCTATGTCTTTTATAAAAAAATTATCCAGTATCTTCCATACTTCCTTCATAGCCTGGGAGGGGAAACACTTTTACAAATAGTTATTTCCCAAAAATATGTAAATTTCCCTCCAACTGCTTTTATTGGTGTTGGTTGAAGAGCACATTCAAAGTGTGGGAAATTGTTCCTGGTTACTCAAGAACTACATCCAGAGGTGCTTTAGGACCATGTGGTAGTTAAAAAAGAATTTTTTTCTTTTTCCTTTTTTTTTTTTTTTTTTTGTTTGTACTCAGGATTAACCCCTGGCAGTGGTTCCAGATATTACCAAGGTGGGCCACTTGCAAACAAAGCACTTTAAAACTGTGCTCTCTCAGGAACCACACCCCCACCCCGATTTTTTCATTTTATTTTATTGAAATTGAAATTATTGTGATTTGCAAAGTCCTTCATAATTGGGTTTTAGACATACTATGAATCAGGGCCAATCCCATCACCAGTGTCCACCTCCCTCCACCAATGTTTCCAGAGTGCATCCCAATCATCAGTATACTAGGCTAATTTTATTTATTTTTTAAGTGCTTTGAAGCCTTTATTTTGTTTGTTTGTTTGTTTTTGGTTTGGGGTCACACCTGGCAGCCTCAAAGGTTACTACTGGTTCTGTGTTCAGAATCGCTCCTGGCAGGCATGGGACTATATGGGATGCCAGGATTCAAATTACCATTTGTCCTGGATTGTCGCAAGCAAGGCAAATGCCCTACCGCTGTGCAATCTCTCTGGCCCCCCTACATTATCACATTATCTCTTTGTTTTGTTTTTGGGGGGCCACATTGTGTGATGCTCAGGGGTTACTCCTGGCTATGTGCTCAGAAATCGTTCCTGGCTTGGGGGGCCACATGGGATGCCGGGGGATGGAACCGCAGTCTGTCCTAGCTCAGTGGGTGCAAGGCAAATGCCTTACCACTTGCGCCATGGCTCCGGCACCAATAGGCCCATTTTAAGTTTGAATTGTTAAAGAGTTTGGGTCTCTTGATTCCACTGTTGTTGCCTTTGGCTTGGGTATTTAGTTCTGTTTTTTGTTTGTTTGTTTGTTTGTTTTTGTTTTGGGGCCACACCCGGCAGTGCTCAGGGCTTACTCCTGGCTGTCTGTTCAGAAATAGCTCCTGGCAGGCATGGGGGACCATATGGGACACCAGGATTCGAACCAACCACCTTTGGTCCTGGATCGGCTGCTTGCAAGGCAAATGCTGCTGTGCTATCTCTCTGGGCCCTCTGTTTATTTTTTATCTCCACCATTGCACCTGAGACCACTTGGTCCCTGGCCCCCATCCTTTCACATTTATGTTTCTCATCCTCCACTAAGTTTCTTTCCTTCTCCTTGCTCTACTCTGCCTGCCCTGATTTAAAAGATAAACCTCTTAAGTAGGGGGCTCAGGGATATAACTAAATTATAGAGCATTTGCCTGGTTTCAAACTGACACCCAAATTAAAAATTTTGTATTTTATTTTGTATTTTACAAATGAACATTTGTAAGCCTCCTGGTAACCACAAAGTAAAAACCTACAGTAGCAGATTTACAAAATATAAAAAGAAAATCCAAGCACAGAATTTAGGAAAATCATCAAATTATGAAAGAACTCAGAAAGGGGATAAAAGGTACAAAACAGAAAATAACAAATAGTATAAATGAATTCTCATTCACTGTAGATGCAAACTTTTTCAGTCTCTGGTCATTGTTGTTTTTTACCTGCCACATCTTTCCTGAAGCAACAGGGAATTTGCCTGATGAAAGGAAAAGTTGAGATTTCTGTAAATTTGGAAAATAATCATATCAGAGAAATACAAAGTACTCATAATTTTGCTGTGACATTTACCTTTGGAACATTTTACTTTTTAAGAATTTCTAGGGGAAAAAAATAATTTCTAGGGAAGACGCACTAAATAAACTTCACTTTTAGTACTATATTTGTATGGTAATAAGGTATATTTGGGGACCAGAGCAATAGCACAGCAGTAGGCCAAACTTTGCATTGCAAAAAGCTGACCTGGGTTTGATCCCTCGTATCCCATAAGGTCCCCTGAACTTGCCAGGATAATTTCCGAGCACAGAGCCAGGAGTAACCCCTAAGCACCACTGGGTGTAACAAATAATAAATAAATAAATAAAATAAATAATAATAAATAAATAAATAAATAAATAAAATTAGATATACTTGTTGGTCATGTACAACAATATGGTACACTGTGCTGTTAAATTTTTTTGGTTTTGTTTTGTTTTGTTTTCCCTCTTGGTTTTTGGGCCACATCCTGTGGCACTCAGGGGTTGCTCCTGGCAGGCTCGGGGGACCATATGGGATGCAAGATATTGAATCCAGGTCTGTACCGGGTCAGCTGCATGCAAGGCAAACTCCCTACCGCTATTGCCCTGGCCCAAAATGCTTTCCCTGTCTTGTTGTGTGGGTCGGTGGGTGGTAGGGGGGAGGACCACACCTGGCAGCGCTCTGGAGTTCCTCCTGACTCTGCACTCAGAAATAGCTCCTAGTAAGCTTGAAGTACCCAAAGGGATGCAGAAGATGGAACATAGGGTCAGCCGCTAAGAACACACGCACACCCTCCCAATTGTGTTATTGCTCCATCCCGTGCTTAGTTCTATCACTGAATAACGTTTTTCCTTAGGATTATCTTCACTGCTACACCCAACTAATCTTGTTTTTTTGTTTTTGTTTTTCGGCGACACCCAGTGACACTCAGGGGTTACTCCGGCTATGTGCTCAGAAATCACTCCTGACTTGGGGGACCATATGGAATGCCAGGGGGATCGAACAACGGTCCGTTCTAGGCTAGCATGCCAAGGTAGACAGGCCTTACACCCTGCACCACCGCTCCGGCCCTCCAACTCATCTTGTTATCTATATATCCTCAATACTAATCTTCTAATTTGGGTGGTGGTTTAGTACACATCCTGCAGCACTCCTGGCAGGCTGGAGTATGGGATGTCCAAGGTGGAAAATAGGTTGGCAGCATGCAAGGCAAACACCCTACCGCTGTGCTCTTTTCAGCCCTAAGAATCATTTTAAACAAAATTCTAAGACTTAGAATGCTCAATTGTCTGTGAAGCGTGATATAGTCAACCTTTTAAAAGTACACAGGTAGGGCCGGAGAGATAGCACAGGGGTAAGGCGTTTGCCTTAGACGCAGAAGGACGGTGGTTGGAATTCCAGCATCCTACATGGTCCCCTGAACCTGACAGGAGTTTGTTTTTTTTTTGTGTGTTTTTTGTTTGTTTGTTTGTTTTTCGGACCACACCCATTTGATGCTCAGTGGTTACTCCTGGCTAAACGCTCAGAAATTGCCCCTGGCTTGGGGGAACCATATGGGACACAGGGGGATCGAACCACAGTCATGATCTTTCCTTGGCTAGCGCTTGCAAGGCAGACACCTTACCTCTAGTGCCACCTCGCCAGCCCCCAGGAGCGATTTCTGAGCATAGAGCCAGGAGTAACCCCTGAGCACTGCTGCTGCTAGGTGTGACCCAAAAACAAAAACAAAAAAAAAAATTAGTAAGTATACAGGTAACCTAAATTTCTCAATGGTTCCTGTTCCTATACTTGGGAATACCCAATATAAATTCCTGGGGTTTTTTGACCTTCAGATAGTCAAGAAGCATTTGAGAGTCCTTTTCCTATTATACACCCAAGGTATGGGGGCCATATGAAATGTAATGAATTGAACCTGAGTCAGCTATATACCTATGTGCAAGGCAAACATCCAACGTATTGTCTATTCAGCCCCTTGTTACACTTTTTAAAAAAGAACGATTTCTGAGGCCAGAGAGATACCATAGAGGTAAGGTGTTTGCCTGTCATGCAGGACAGTGGTTCGAATCCCAGCCTCCCATAAGGTCCCGTGCCTGCCAAGGGTGATTTCTGAGCCTAGAGCCAAGAGTAACCCCTGAGCACTGTCGGGTGTGACTCAAAAAAAACAAAACAAAAAAATGCATTCGAGGGGCCGGGAAGGTGGCGCTAGAGGTAAGGTGTCTGCCTTACAAGCGCTAGCGTAGGACAGACCGCGGTTCGATCCCCCCGGCGTCCCATATGGTCTCCCCAAGCCAGGGGCGATTTCTGAGCTCATAGCCAGGAGTAACCCCTGAGCATCAAACGGGTGTGGCCCAAAAACCAAAAAAAAAAAAAAAAATTTTGATTTCTGCAGTTTGCCCTAATTAAGTAAAGCTGTATCAGTGCTCAGTAGCAAATATTTCAGCTGACAGGTGTCCTCTCGGATCACTTATAAAGGCAGATTTGATATACATAAATGTAACCTGGAGGCCTTTGCCCTCAAGACCTTTTTACAATTCCTGTGCAGATGTTGCCCCTCCAAAGTGGTATGGCTCCTAGTCCCTACCACTAATCTACCTTGCCTGATTGTTCCAAAATGTGTTTGTCTAAAATTACCTAATCCTCATTTTCATTGTTCTCCCTACCATTTTGATGTTAAAGGTTCTGAAAAAATCTCAATACTTATGCAGTGGCCTCTGCCTAATAATCGATCCACATTATCTTCTCTATCATCTAAGTCATAGCTTTCAAGACCATTGTTTTATATAACCCCAATCCTCACTTTCCCTCAGTTTCAGTACTTCTAGAGCAATTATTTCCTTTACAGGTAAAGGAAAATATTCACAACTGTAAATGTTATCTAGGGGACAACTAACTCCTTGCCCCCTCCTGCCAAACTATCCAAGTTTTCCTCTTGCTATCACAGATGTGAATTGCTCAGAAATCTGGCTCAATCTATATGCTAAGATACCATATTTTTGGGCGTATAAGACAACCCCCTAATTTTGCAGTTAAAACATAGGTTTAGGCCTATATTTGCTGTATTAGACAGAACGTTCCTGTGCTGCAACTGTATGTACCACAATGAGCCAATCACAAGCAAAGGTTCAAAAGTTAATAGTGTAATAGACTTCCTCTCTGACTCTGGCCAATCTGAGCAGGCTTTTTACAGTGTAGATTCGGGTCCAAAACATTGTCTAATTTGCATGCATAAAAAAGCCTGCTTGGATTGGCTGAGAGAGGTGGTCAGAGCAGCCTTGCAGTGATTGGTGCAGGAGCGAGTTGAAAAATTCGTTTTGTGGCCATATTCAGACAATTTTCATTTAGTGGCATATTGAAAATTTTTCGGGATATACTCAGCGTATAAGACGACCCCGATTTTTGGTTGACTTTTGTTTCAAAAGTTGTTTTATACACTGGGAGGGTACTTCTTTCAAAGTGACCTTGGGTGGGGCTTATCTCCTTGGGGGTAGGGGAATGGCTCTGGCTGGCCAAGATGGGGAATCTTGTTGGCAGATGGATTAAAGTGTTAAACTTCATCCCAGTTGTGAGGTCTCGTCCTTCTACTCTGGAATCCTACAACACTTTTCCTAACAACCAAAAATTGTACATTATTTTCAAGATAAACACCTACTACACTGTACATAAGAACACCATGATAGGGGGCCATAGATAGCACAGCAGTAGGGTGTTTGCCTTGCCAACTCAGGACAGAGGGGGGTTGGACTGCTAGCATCCCACATAGTTCCAGAGCCTGGCAGGAGTGATTTATGAACACAGAAGCCAGGAGTAACCCAAGCGCCACCAGGTGTGACCCTCCCCTGCAAAAAACAAGAATACATTTATAATTGAAGTCATTTTATTTATGTACAAAGGGCCAGCATCTTCTGATGTCACGTAGATGTCTTTGATGACCACTTCCAGAAGTCCACTTTAGTCCAACTAGAGAAAAGTAGAGAAAACAGAAATTAATTCAAAGTGCCTTAAAAAAAAATCCCTGTTCTCACGTAATTGATTCATGAAGAAACTGAGGCTAAATCTGACCATTTGACCCATCCAAAGGCATCTACAGCCTATTACAACCTGTCCCAAAAACAACCATATATTTTAGAATGAAAATGTGACTTAGCACTCCCCAGACAGAAACTTCCCCTTAAAACTTAATATAAGGAGCTTCACAATAAGTTCAGGAGGACTAAAGCAGGCATCCTGATAACCGTCCCTATCTACCAGTCCCAGGTGGGCAAACTTTGTCTTCCCCACACTGGGCATGTGACTCCCAAACGATTGCATTCACGCACGTGTTATACCCACTGTAAAATGTCACATAACTATTTTTAAATGAATTCTACTAAATATCCAATATAAATTACGAACTAAAAAGTCAGTAACTGAGGCTCACTCAACACAGAATCCACTTTCACCTTTCTGGAGGGATTTTGAACCATACCCAGTGATGCTCAGGTCTTAATTCTGAGTCTGTGTACTCAGATCAATCCTGGAGGGATTCAGAAAACCAAAGAACCTGCAGGACTGAACTGGATGGGCCACATGCATGGAAGAGACCTAATCGCTGTACTATCTCTCCAGCCATCAGAAAGTGAGAGTATCAAGAGTGTGACAGTCATTGTGTGAATATGTGTATTAGTTAAATGGCATATCTGGACCAAATCAAGTTCATATCCCAATGTGTAACAAACACCATCAAACATGTTGAGCTGGATAGTGGTTACATACAAGGCGTTGGAGGGAAAATATCCATGAACTTCTCAAAGTGCAGTTTTTTAACTGCGGGTCAATTTACCCAACAGAAACACGAGGCAGCTAAACGTGGCCAAAAAAGGAACGATCAGATCCCAAACTTCTCCCCCTTGCTGCCCGTTCCCCGAACCGTCCCGTCCCGCAGCAGTTCCTAGAACTAACACATACACACAGAGAAATCATACCTTGATGAAGCCGATGTCCTTTGCATACTGGCGGAAACACTGGCGGCACATGTTGAGGCCGTATTTGCGGATCAGGCCGTGCCGGTTCGAGCAGACGCGGCTGCAAGAGCAAAGACAGCGTCACTGCACGCCGCCCGCCATTCGCCCTCCCGCCGCCTCCATGACTGTAATGGCGGAGGCCTGCCGGCGCCGACACACGCCAGGCGCCTCGCCCAGAAGAATCTAGGACAAGAGAAGCCACCCAGCTGCATTTCAGTCCGGGAATCCTCACCCCGAAACACCTCGCTCTGCTACTCACCAAGAGCGCGAACCCTGTCCGAACTTTCTCGGGTGGCTCCAATAGAGCTGCTGGTGACCCATCTTGCTTTCTCGGCGGCAACAAGGCAAAAGGAACGAGCAGGCCTGCGCATGCGCTCTTTAGATTTCCGGGCAGGGGAATTTTTTTACCCAGAATGCAGTGAGGGACAGACTAACTACGCATGCGCAGTGCTATTACTCCGTGGGGCGGGGCGGACTAGGAGCTCAGCCTTCGGGGGGCGGGGCCGGTGACGTCACGGCCAGGTTGCCTTAAGAGTCCTACAGCGCGGCCGGTTTCTCGCCGGGCGTGGTGGCGCGCGCCTGTAGTCCCAGCTACTCGGGAGGCTGAGGCCGGAGGATCGCTTGAGTCCAGGAGTTCTGGGCTGCAGTGCGCTATGCCGATCGGGTGTCCGCACTAAGTTCGGCATCAATATGGTGACCCCCCCGGGAGCGGGGGACCACCAGGGTTGCCTAAGGAGGGGCGAACCGGCCCAGGTCGGAAACGGAGCAGGTCAAAGCTCCCGTGCTGATCAGTAGTGGGATCGCGCCTGTGAATAGCCACTCACTCCAGCCTGGGCAACATAGCGAGACCCTGTCTCTTTGACATTTTTTCAATCACTAATATTAGGGTCTTAATTTATGATTGTTATTAATTAGGTATTCATTTTAGTGATGCCATTTCAGATTCAAATGAATGAATGACATGTGACCAGCTTTTTAATACTGGGTTTCCCTTCCCCATGTTTCTCATTCTCATTTTTTTAATTTGCTCTCTTTCTTTTGACCCCTAAAGGAAATAAATCAAATAAACAGCCCCCAAAAGATAAGTAACATCCTAATCCTATCTTTTCCTCATTTTTTTTTTTTATGCTCAGAGCTAATACCTGTCTCTGCACCCAACATCAGCACGTCTAGGCAGTGGCTGCGGAGGGCCATATGCATAGGGCACGGGTCGCTGCGTGCAAGCAAGTGCCCTACCTGCTTACTGTCCTTTCAATACCTGATCTTGGTCGTCTTTAACCTTCTTACATTAACTAAGATTTAGTCTTAGAAGGGAAAAATAAAAGCATTTTTTCCTAGACTCATGACTGACACCTACTGGATATGTTTTATTAAATAACTTAAAATCTACTTTCATAGCTAGGCTCCAACGATAGGGGGCTCTGTGTTTGTTAAATACTGTTTTCAATTATTTTTTTCTTTAATTGACACACTCCTAGAAATAAACATATACCATTTCAAAATGGAAAAATGCTCTGGTTCTGTTGGGTGAGCCTCATTCCTGCTCTCAGAGATGTTTGTCATGGTCTTGAATTGGCCTGTGGTCCAAATGTCTTATTACTGGTGAGCAGGTATTGAAGGAGTGTTACTTAACAACCTTAGCCCCATCAATCAGCTGCATTGTCACTTTGGGGAAACTTAAACAAGATCACCTTATTATACCATTTCATCAAGGACCTCTGAAAAGAGGCCACCATTTTTTCCTAGAAATTCACTGGCTCTCTATGAAAGTCTCTAGATAGAAGATCTGGGCTGCACTTGTGCCCACCACACAGTTCTTATATAAGAAAAACTAGGAGAAGTAAACGTGTAAAAAAAAAAAAACTTTGTGTATTTTCCATAACCAATCAGTCTGAAATGCAGTTTGACTTGTACTAAAAGTTATTGAAAGTCGTTGTATGAAAGAGAATTGAAATAAGTGAATCTAAGTTTTATTTTATTTTTATAAGCGAGAACGAGAACAAAAAAGGTCACCTCTACCCAACATGAAGATCAAATCCAAGTACTTGAGCCATTGAAAATAAACTACATCCAAAAGATGATCGTTCAGTTTACTTTCAGCCCAATATTAAACTGTCTTACTTGGGGCCCGGAGAGATAGCACAGTGGCGTTCGCCTTGCAAGCAGCCAATCCAGGACCAAAGGTGGTTGGTTCGAAGCCCGGTGTCCCATATGATCCCCTGTGCCTACCAGGAGCTATTTCTGAGCAGACAGCCAGGAATAACCCCTGAGCACCGCCGGGTGTGGTCCAAAAAAAAAAAAAAAAAAAGCAATAAACTGTCTTACTCGAATAGTTGTGAATAATTTGTGACTCTCTTACTTGAATAGTTTTTACACAGTAGTTACGACTAGTTTTTTTTTTTTTGGTTTGGTTATTTTTGGAAAATTGTAATTAGGAAGGTATTATTTTTAGCAGTAGAAATCACCATACCACTCTAAAATCAGGTGGTAACTAGTAACTTTCATTTGTTTAAACATTTACTGATTCCACGTGATAAATCACAACAGGTGAATAAAAGTTAAATAAAGATTTGAGCCCCTCCTTTTCTTGTGTTCTTGATTTGTGTGTGTTCCTACTTATAGTCCAAGGTTTTTCATTTAAGTTTTTTGGTTTTGTTTTGTTTTGTTTTTTTGTCCAGCTTCAAAATACCCCTAGCATATCGAACATACTCTTAGAATACTTACTGACTTAGGCCATGTGACCTTATCTATATGAGCTATTTTTTAAAAGGCAATAACTATAGTTTTTTGCAAATTCTAGACTAAAAATTCTAGTTTATTTCTATCCATTGATTAGTTTACTAAACGCAGAATAGTGTTTTCACTGATTGTTCTGAGTGTATAGCCAGGAGGAACCCCTGAGCTTCACAGGGTTGGCCCCAAAACCAAATTAATAATTAATCAATTAATTAATTAAAAGGGCCGGAGCGGTGGCACAGCGTTTGCCTTGCATGTGCTAACCAAGGACGGAACCACATTTCGATCCGTCGGCATCCCATATGGCCCCCTAATGCCGAGGAGCAATTACTGAGCGCATAGCCAGGAGTAATCTCTGAGCGTCACAGGGGTGTGGCCCAAAACCCAAATAAATAAATAGAATGGTATGTTTCTTGCTCACATGCAAAATACAAATAGGAAAAAATGTGCCATTTTTGTTACCTTTATTTCACTTTATTTTTTAAGTTGCTTTATTAAACACCATGGCTACAAGGTTGTTCATATTATAGTTTTTTTTTTTTCACAATCGCAGTTATTTCATGACTTTCAGTCATAAATATACACCCTTCACCATTGTATATTTTCTGCAACCAAGTGTCCCCAATTTCTAATTCTAAAAAAGCCCTTAATTTAGGCAATCCATAGGAAATTTCTGGTCCATAGTAGGGGAACTCAAATATTTAATGAATACATGAATGTGTGTTATTATTTTCTGAATTCATTTCAATATTTAGGAGCGAAAGGACTCCAAATATTTTGGAGCCCAGAAGGAAATCACTAGGTAACATTTCAGGTTCAGTATCTCTAACAGGGGAAGCTCATTTATAGGAACGTTCACTCTACTCTCGCCATTGAACTGAAGGTCATTTTTTCTGGGCACCATTTTACAAGCGAGAAAGAGCACAGGGCATAACATTAGAGACAAGACCAGCACTCAAGAGTGAGGGCCCATTAATAAATGCAACGAGTCAGAGCAACAAGTTAGGGACAAGGCAGCTTTTCAAATCTCAGGTGCAGTTAAGCCAGTCACTACCTAGGGCAAACCACCAGCAGTCCGCAAAGTGAGAATTTGTACAGCATGAACTAACTGCCTAATCAAATATTTGTCACATTCAGCTTTAGATAAGTGGGCAGGTATTGCTTTGAATAGAAGGTAACTCATCCCCTCGTCCCCAACCGCAAATAAATAAAACCATCAAACAAGAGGCCGTAAGAAAATGCTGGCACTGGGCAAATCGTAACTATATACTTTTCCCCTTTAACAGAGGAACCACCAGCTTTTCCGAGAAAATTTAAGGCGCCACATATATTGCAAATACGGTAGATTTCCGGGAACGAAGACTCCGCCCCCAAACTCTCACCGCCGCACACACTCGCTCCCGGAAAGGATCGTGGTGCCCTGTCGAGTGCCTGTTTCGGGAGGTACAGCCGGGGTCTCGAAAGTTAGTTATTCACATCCTCAGCTCCGTATCCACTGCCAAGACTTTCCCTAACAGGTAAAAAACACTTCCGGAGGACTCGGAGAGCCTATGTGCAGCGGTATCTGAGCTGTTGCTCGTCGAGACGTCAGGCACATCTATGGACAGCTCGGGCGCGAGGACCCGGCGGCGGCGGCGGCGGCGGCAGCCCGGCAAGGCGGGAAGAATGAAGTTTCGCAGCCTGGGCTAGGTCGGGTCGCCAGCGCTCTAGAAGCGATTTCACGTCGTCAGGGCTGCCTCGGTGGCCGGTTGCAATGCACGATGAAGCTGCACTGCGAAGTCGAGGTGGTTAGTCGGCATTTGCCCGCCTTGGGGCTCAAGGGCCGGGGTAAGGGCACCCGAGCGGTGCTGACTTTGTGTCCGCCGTTGCACCGGAGTCCACCGCTGTCCAGGGTCGGTGCTGAGCGGGGCGACCCGCACTCCGCCTACCTGTGCGTCGCCACCTTGAAGGACAAGCGCGGCACCCGCTATAAGGTGAGTGAGCAGAGAGCCCTGAGCTGAGCCGAGATCGGGACGTCTGGCAGGCTTGGGAGCAGGCTAGGGGGGCTTATTGTTATTGTTTGGGAGTTTGAGGGGTCACTCCTGGCTATGCACTCAGAAATTGCTCCTGGCTTGGGGGACCCTATGGGACGCCGGGGATCGAACCCAGGTCCGTCCTGGGTAAGCAGCGTGCAAGGCAAACGCCATACAGACTGCACCACTGCTCTGGCCCCTCACCTGTTGCATTTCTATATGCAAACTATAAGATAAAAATTAAGAAATCAATCTCTTATAATATCAAAAATAAATACTATAGAAATATATCTTCTTTTTAAATTTTTTTAATTTTGAATTATGAGAACAAAAGATGCAAAGAAAGAGGACAAGAGAAATATATCTTCTATCTAGTCAGTTAAGGCAAAAATTTTTAACATATACTATTTTTTTTTGTTTTTTTTTTGTTTTTTGTTTTTGGGGCCACACCCGGCGTTGCTCAGGGGTTACTCCTGGCTGTCTGCTCAGAAACAGCTCCTGGCAGGCACGGGGGACCATATGGGACACCGGGATTCGAACCAACCTCCTTTGGTCCTGGATCGGCTGCTTGCAAGGCAAACACCGCTGTGCTATCTCTCCGGGCCCAACATATACTATTTTTGTTTAAATTTTTCTTAGCCATCAAGATTCACAAAGCTGTTTACAGTAGGATTTCAGGCATATAATGTTTTCACATTCAATTTTATGGACCCTATCCCTTCACTAATGAACTCAGGTTTCATTCCTAAGTATCCCTTGCATATAAGGCATTATGACAGGTAATTATCCTTGCATTAAATTGGAACATCTCGAGGCTGGAGCAGTGGCACAGTGGTAGGGTGTTTGTCTTGCACACGGCTGACCTGAGACGGACTGCAGTTCGATCCCCCAGCATCCCACATGGTCCCTCCAAGCCAGGAGCGATCTTAGCACATAGCCAGGAGTAACCCCTGAGTGTCACCGGATGTGGCCCAAAAACCAAAAAAAAAAAAAATGAATTGGAGCATCTCATAACCCCACCCTTGATCAAGGCTGGATATTTAGAATGATTTTTTAGATTCTTTGCTTTATGACGATGTGCTTCATAGTAAATACTTTTTGAGAAAGGGGGTTACTACTGTTATACTTAGAGCTACCACAGTTGGGTGTAACAGGTGAAAATTCCCCTCATTCATGAACTCAGTTCTTTTGTTTTTGTTTTTGCGCCACACCCAGAGGTGCTCAGAGGTTACTCCTGACTCTGAGCTCAGAATCCCTTCTAGTAGGCTCAGGGGACCATATGGGATGCTGGGAATTGAATCTGGATCTGTCCCAGGTCAGTTGCATGCAAGGCCAACACCCTACCGCTGTGCTAACACTCCGGCCCATGAACTCAGTTCTTATAATTTTTCAACTTGAAAGGAGAGAATCAAACCCCTAAACTAGAATTGTGACTCCCTTTTTCTCCTTTTGTCTTCCCCAACCTTTACTTGCATGTCCACCTCAGTAAGATCTTTTTCAAGTATTCTTTTTGCTTTGGGGACCACATACTTACATGCTCAAGGACTTCTCTCTGCCCTTCATATCAGGAGTCACTTCTTCTGATGTGAAGGACCTTTGCATTGCCACTATTAACTTGCTTTTCCAGGTTTTTATGCCTGCATGTGAAAAATTGGATCCCCATGGGCTGGAAAGATAGCACAGCAATAGGGCGTTTGCCTTAGATGTAGAAGGATGGTGGTTCGAATCCCAGCATCCCATATGGCCCCCCAAGCTTGCCAGGAGCGATTTCTAAGCAGAGAGCTAGGAGTAACTGCTGAGCACTGCCAGGATGACCCAAAACAAACAAAAAATTGGATCTCCAGACCGAGTAAGCAAGCAGGGGCATTTTTATTCTAAGTGGGGGGAAAAAGAAACTTGTGGGGGCCGGCGAGGTGGCGCTAGAGGTAAGGTGTCTGCCTTGCAAGCGCTAGCCAAGGAAAGGACCATGGTTCGATCCCCGGCGTCCCATAGTGTCCCCCCAAGCCAGGGGCAATTTCTGAGCTCATAGCCAGGAGTAACCCCTGAGCATCTAACGGGTGTGGCCCGAAAACCAAAAAAAAAAAAAAAAAGAAAAGAAAAGAAACTTGTGAGTACAAAAGCCCTCAAAGTGCAAGGAAAGGCTAGCAGGAGCAGGTGGCCCCTTGGAATCTAACTGAGCTTTATAGAATTGCTAACAGGATGTTGTAAGTGATGAGAGAAGGGGTTCCAGTGATTTTAAGGTTCTCTCTACTCTATTTTGTCTGCCTAGCATATACCTTTTTTCTGTCTTAGCAATCAAAGATTCTGCAAGCAATGCATGTACTCTAGCCAATTGAGCTATCTGGCCTAACATTAAGGTATTTTAAAAGTCTGTGATGATCATCTCTTAAAACTTCTACTGCATAATTAGTGGTTTGCTGGTCAGAATGAACGTTTTATTGTGAGTCACTTAAGATTTATTGTGTACAAGTATACTGCTCGATACTGTGGGAGATAAACTTGATCACTAAGACTAGGAAGGGAGAAACATAAATTACTACTTATAAAGTAAGCTTTAATGGATACTATAATTAAGTAGAAGCAAATACTGTATGAAAGAAGGAAATGGAGGCTGGATAAAAAGTTATAGGAGCATTGGGCTCAATCTCTGGCACTCCTTGATCTCTTAAATAGTGCTGGGAGTGACTGAGTGTCCACTTGGTGTGGCCTTCAAATGAACAACACAAACAGAAATGAGAGACCAAAAGATAGCAAAAGTAGGGCTGGAGAGAGCACAGTGGTAGGGCATTTGTCTTAGATACAGAAGGACTGTGGTTCGAATCCCAGCATTCCATATGGTCCCCCCAGCCTGCCAGGAGCAATTTCTGAGTGTAGAGCTGGGAGTAAACCCTGAGCACTGCCGGGTGTGATCCAAAACAAAAAATAAATAAATAAAAAAGCAAAAGTACATGTAGATGGCCTGAGTTCTGTCCTTTGCATCTTATAATACCCTGTCACTTTTGAGTGTGACCCAAAAGGCCAAACAAGTGGGAGAGTGGGATAAGTTTTTATCGAGGGGGCTTGTAAAGGAGTTTATACTCAGGGCTTGGGACAGACAGTTGCTCAATAAACATTTGTAGGATAAATAGCTACTAGTACTGTATTGAATTACCTCTAGACCCACTTATATATCCTCAACTTCTTTTGTCTCTTGACTTCATCTATCCATCTGATTCTGACTTCCAAATTTGTACCCTTACTCTTCTCTCTTACCCTCCAACTTAAATCTACTACCTCCTTGAAGTCCTAACTGTTGCAACATTTCAAATTCAGAATTTCTTAAGATTTATTTTCCTTACCACCCTTCACTCTGCTTTTTTTTTTTTTTTTCGGGCCACATCCCTTAGATGCTCAGGGGTTACTCCTGGCTACGCGCTCAGAAATTGCCCCTGGCTTGGGGGGACCATATGGGACGCCGGGGGATCGAATCGTGGTCCTTTCCTTGGCTAGCGCTTGCAAGGCAGACACCTTACCTCTAGCGCCACCTCGCCGGCCCCCACTCTGCTTTTTTTAATAGTATTTTGCAACTCATTGAATAGTATTTTTCCCTATCAATAAAGCTTAAAACTTTTGTTTTCCCTCATTCAGTGTGTAAGTGAATCATTTCAACTCTACTTCTGGAAATCTTTCAGATTGTCATATCCTCCTGTTCTCTCTCTCTCTCTCTCTCTCTCTCTCTCTCTCTCTCTCTCTCTCTCTCTCTCTCTCTCTCTCTCATTCTCACTCTCCCCCCACCTTTCTCTCCCCCCCCACCCCTTCTCTCTCTCACATTTTGTTTTGTTTGGGACCATACCCAGCAATGCAAAGAGCTTACTTCTCCCTCTGTGCTCAGGGATCATTCCTGGCAGGCTCTGGGGAGTGCCACGGATTGAATCCATGTCTGCCATGTGCAAAGCCAACACCCTACCCACTGGCTCCCCTGCCTGTCCTCTTTTTTTTGGTTTTTTGGGGGCCACACCCGGCGTTGCTCAGGGGTTACTCCTGGCTGTCTGCTCAGAAATAGCTCCTGGCAGGCACGGGGGACCATATGGGACACCGGGATTTGAACCAACCACCTTAGGTCCTGGATCGGCTGCTTGCAAGGCAAACGCCGCTGTGCTATCTCTCCGGGCCCCCTGCCTGTCCTCTTAAAGGATCTTCCTATATCTACATTGTCTTTCTTGTCTTTCTCCTATCTCATTCTTTTTTTTTTTTTTTTTTTTTTTTTTGGTTTTTGGGCCACACCCAGTGACGCTCAGGGGTTACTCCTGGCTATGCACTCAGAAGTCGCTCCTGGCTTGGGGGACCATATGGGACGCCGGGGGATCGAACCGCGAACCTCGGTCAGTCCTAGGCTAGCGCAGGCAAGACAGGCACCTTACCTCTAGCGCCACAGCCCCCTCCCATCTCATTCTTGGGCCACATCTGCTCAGAAATTGCCCCTGGCTTGGGGGGACCATATGGGACGCCAGGGGATCTAACCACAGTCCTTCCTTGGCTAGTGCTTGCAAGGCAAACACCTTACCTCTAGCGCCACCTCGCCAGCCCCCCATCTCATTCTTTTTTTTTTTTTTTTTTGGGCCACACCCTGTGACGCTCAGGGGTTACTCCTGGTTATGCACTCAGAGGTTGCTCCTGGCTTCTTGGGGGACCATATGGGACGCCGGGGGATCGAACCGCAGTCCATCCTAGGCTAGCGCAGGCAAGGCAGGCACCTTACCTCCAGCGCCACCGCCCGGCCCCCCATCTCATTCTTTTACCAAATTTTATTCTTTGCCCTGATGTTAAAGGAAGCTTTTCACCTTTTGTTTGTTTTGGTGAGGGCCACACCCAGAAGTATTCCTTGCTTTCTATTGTCTGTACTTAGGAATCATACCTGGCAGTCTCTGGGGCTAATTGGGATACTGAGGATCAAACCCAAGGTCATCTGCTTGCAATGCAAACACTCCCTACTTCCCACTGTTCTATTTCTCTGTGACCCTTTCATTAAAAATTTTTGAACACCTATTATATATGAATCACTGTTAAATCCCTGGGAAACTTAGTTTGCAGTGATAAACAAAATGAGGTAGGATCCTAGCTTTCATTGAGTTTATTTAATTTGCAGGAGACCTGTCTGCTCCAGATAAGGGGCTGGAGTTAAGAAAGTAAGCCACTGCTATTGGCAACATTTATTACTGCCATATAGTTGTAATGGGAGGAAAGATGAACATTTTTCCCTGAAGGGAATAAGAGATAGAGGTGATTCTGTTTTCAGAGTAATGTTACCAGATAACATAACCCATAAAACAAGGTAGATAAAGATTGTAACTACCAAACTCTTCAAAATAATTTTTTTGGGGGGGCCACACCTGGTGACACTCAGGGATTACTCCTGGCTATACACTCAGAAATCACTCCTGGCCAGGGGAACCATATGGGACGTCAGGGATCTAACCAGGTCTGTCCTAGGTCTTCTGTGAGCAAGGCAAACGCCCTACCTTTGTGCTATCACTCCAGCCCCCAAGATGAATCTTTTAATTTTACCATTTAAAACCATAAACAGGGGCCTGAGAGATAGCACAGCAGTAGGTTGTTTGCCTTGCAAGCTGCTGACCTGGGAGAGACTTGAGCTGTGGTCCCGAGCCTGCCAAGAGTGACTTCTGAGCCCAGAGCCAGGAGTAATCCCTGAGCTCCGCCAGGTATGGCCTAAAACCCAAAAATAAATAAATAAATATATATATAAATAAAACCACAAAACACCAGTTTGAAAGCAAAAAGCCAAACCATAGCCTGGCACATACTGTAGATACAATAAATATTATTGAGTAATATGACCTGCTTTTGTCTTTTTCCCCCTGGTTTCCCAATGGTTTAAGCAGCTAAAGGAGAACATTGAGCAATTCTTCACTAAATTTGTGGATGAAGGAAAAGCCACTGTCCGGTTACAGGAGCCTTCTGTGGATATCTGTCTAAGTAAGGTATGTTTTTACATGAATTAAAGGTTAGTGGACCAGAGTGATAGATCAGAGTGCTGGAGCTCATACAAAAGACCTGAATTCTTTAGGCGTTTTGTTTTTATTTTTGCGGGGGTGGTGCAACACCCATCTGCTCAGGACTTTGTCCTGGCTCTGCACTCAGGGATCACTCCTAGAAGACTCCAATGGATGAAACCCAAGTCAATTGCTTGTAAGGCAAGCACTGCTCTATCTGCTATACTATCTCTGGCCCTAGAAATCCTGAATTCAATCACTACAAGTCTCCTGAGCACTTCCAAAGACGACGCTCAGTCACAGAATTAGGTCCCCTGCGCACCACAAAATATGGCCCCAAAACTAAACTAGAATAGCTAGGTTATTTACCTATAGTTTCTGTTCTTTTTTTTGTTTGTTTGTTTTTTGGGGGGGCCACACCTGTTTGAAGCTCAGGGTTTACTCCTGGCTAAGCGCTCAGAAATTGCCCCTGGCTTGGGGGGACCATATGGGATGCCAGGGGATCGAACCGAGGTCCTTCCTTAGCTAGCGCTTGCAAGGCAGACACCTACCTCTAGCGCCACCTCGCTGGCCCCCAGTTTCTGTTCATTTTTACCTCAAATTTGAGACACTGATTTACAACACTGTCTCACATAATTAGAGGAAATGAATGCATACAGTTGTGTTTGAAGCTGGCAAGGTGTTTTTCTAACTTTAAAAAGTTTATAAAGTTTTTTATGGGGACAGGAGCTGTAATACAACAGGTAGGGCATTTGCCTGGCACACAGCTAATCCAGGTTCAATCCCAGAACTCCATATGATCCCCTTTTGCACCACAAGGAAAGATCTTTCAATGCAGAGCCAGGAGTGACTCCTGAGCACCAATAGGTGTGGCCCCAAAACAAAAAGTTTATTTAGGGGCCATAGAGATGATAAAGGTCATGCCTTGCACATGACTGACCCAGATTCACTATTGTTCCCCATCACTTCCAATTGCAAAGCTAGGAGTAAGCTTAATCACCTGGTGACCCTAAAACAATAACAACAAAACAACTTAATAGCACTTTAAGGGGCTGGAGAGATATTTCAGCAGGTAAGGCAATGTTACTCCTGACTGCACTCAGGAATCACTTCTGGAGGTGGTTGGGGCACCATATGGAATGCTTGGGATTGAACTCCAGTTGACTACATGCAAGGCAAACTCCTTCCCTGCTGCACTATCTTTCTGGCCCCTATTTATTTTTATTTTGTGGTGCTGGAGATTGAAACTGGGACCTCACACATATGACAAGTACTCTATCACAAAGCTATATTCCAAGCACTTATCCTTATTTCTGGCATCCTTTTTTCTATCTTCATACTTATTCCAACCAACTCTTCTTTTTTTCTTCTTTTTTTTTTTTCCAATATTTTGGTTTGCTTGCTTTTGTTTTTGTTTTACTTGTTTTTTTTTTTTTTTTTTTTCTTTTTCTTTTGGTTTTTGGGTCACACCCGGCTAGTTACTCCTGGCTCTACGCTCAGAAATTGCTCCTTGCAGGCTCAGGGGACCATATGGGATGCCGGGATTCAAAACACCATCCTTCTGCATGCCAGGCAAACGCCCTACCTCTGTGCTATCTCTCTGGCCCTTGTTTGCTTGCTTTTATTATTTTTTATAATGTTTTAGTTGAATCACCATGAGATATACAGTTACAAAGTTTTTCATCAATTCCTGCCATCAGTGTCCCCAGTTTTCCTCCAGCCCTTCCCCATGCCCCCTCACATGCATCTGTGGCAGACATTTTGCCCCCCTCTTTCTCCCTCTCTTCTTCCCTCTCTCCCTCTCTCTGTCACTCCTGGTTTTTTCTTTTAGGCATTGGTTTACAATTTTGTTACTGAAAGGATATCATTCATATTACTTTACCTCCTTTCAGCACCTAGTTCTTGTCCAGAGTGAATATTTTCAACTATCATTGTCTTAGTGGTCCCTTCTCTGCCCTTGTAGTGCAGACACTATCCCCATTCTTTGTGGCAAGCTTCTACCATGGACCAGTTTTCCTGGCCCTCATCTCTATTGTCTTTGGATAATATTACTATACTATCTCTTTTTTAAATTCCATAAACAAGTGTGATCATTTTATTTTTTTAATTGATTGATTGGTTTTTGGGGCATACACAGCAGTGCTCAGAGGTTACTCCTGGCTCTGCACCCAGAAATCGCCCTTGGAGGACCATATGGGATCCCGGGAATCGAACTGGGTCTCTCCCAGGTCAGCCACATGCAAGGCAAATGCCCTACTGCTGTGCTATTTCTTTGGCCCTGATCATTGTATTTCTGTTCTTCTCCCCCTGACTCGTGACTCGTTGCACTAAGCATAATACTCTATTCATCCATGCATATGCAAATTTCATGATATTTTTTCTTTTTTATTTTTTTGGGGGGAGAGGGGAGAGGAGAGGAGAGAGGATGGGAGAGGAGAGAGGGGAGAGGAAAGGAGAAGTAATGGGAGGGGGAGGGAAGGAGAGAGAGGAGAGGGAAGAGGTTTTGTTTTTGTTTTTATTTTTTTTTTGGTTTTTGGGCCACACCCTGCGGTGCTTAGGGGTTACTCCTGGCTGTCTGCTCAGAAATAGCTCCTGGCAGGTATGGGGGACCATATGGGATGCCAGGATTCGAACCAACCACCTTAGGTCCTGGATCGGCAGCTTGCAAGGCAAATGCCGCTCTGCTATCTCTCCAGCCCCATCATGATATTTTTTTTCTAACAGCTTCATAGTATTCCATTAGATGTACCAGTTTCTTTAGCCATTTTTATGTTCTTGGGTACACAGGTTGTTTCTAGATTCTGGCTTATGTGAACAGTGCTGTGATTATTGCTGGTACTTTTCTGCACAGTTTTTGAGTCTCCAGAGTCTGTTCTTAGGAGGAATATTGCTGGTCATATGAGAGCTCAATTTGTAGTTTTCTGGAATATGTCCATATTGTTTTCCAAAAAGGCAGTGAATGAATTTCACGAGTTGTTGTTCAGCACTAGTTGTTCTTAGTCTTTTGGATGTGTGCCACTCAATGTGGTGTAAGATAGTATCTTATTATTGTTTTGAGTTGCATCTTCTTGGTTTATAATGTGGAGCATTTTTTCATGTACTTTTTTTTTTTTTTTTTGGTTTTTGGTTTTTGGGTCACACCCGGCAGCACTCAGAGGGGTTACTCCTGGCTCTATGCTCAGAAATCGCTCCTGGCAGGCTTGGGGACCATATGGGATGCCGGGATTCAAACCACCGTCCTTATGCATGAAAGGCAAACGCCTTACCACAATGCTATCTCTCCGGCCCTTTTCATGTACTTTTTGACTTGTATATACTGCTGCCAAAATAAATCTTAGGTCTTGACATGTAATTCACATGTTCAGTATTCTACAGTGATTTATCAATGTTCTCATTCCTTCCTCCATTTTTTGTTTTGTTTTGTTTTTGGGTTATATCTGGTTGGTGCTCAGGGCTGACTTCTGACTCTGAGCTCAAGAATCAATCCTCTTGGTGTTCAGTGGTGCCAGGAATTGAATCTGGATGCCTGTATTCAAGTTAAGTGCCCTACCCACTGTATTATCACTCTGGCTCCACTAAAAGATATATTTCATTGGCTGAAAAGTATTTAAAGGACAAAGCACACACACACTCAGAGGACAGAGCACATGTAAATTTTGGGGTTTTTTTTGAGGGGGTGGGTTACTCCTGCTCTGTGCTCAGAAACCACTCCTGGCAAGCTCAGGGACCATATGGGTTGCCAGGGGTTGAATCCAGGTTCATCCTGGGTCAGTCGCATGCAAGGCAAAAACCCTCTACTGCTGTGCTATTGCTCCAGCCCAAATTTTGGGAAACTTCTAAAGTATTCTTCATTTGGTTTGATTGATGGTTTGGGCCTTACTCAGTAGTTCCAGACTTTTGTGCAACCTCCCTCTCTCATAGATTTTTATGTCTATGTTGAAATGTAGTTAATTATTTTTTGGTTTGGGGGACATATATATACTGATGTGTTCAAGGTTCACTCCTGGCAGGACTTTTGTACTGGTGCTGGGGATCAAACTAGGATAGGCTGTCAAGGCAACTGCCTTTACCCTTGTACAGTTTTTCTGGCCCCTCTGTAAGTTGATTTAATCAAATCAAATAATGAACAGTTTATTTTTGCAACCTTTTTCAGTAAATTATATTAATTGTATATATTATTTTATAGGCTTTTGGTGTATTCTTGTCATACTTACATTTTCTAAAGCAGAATTTAAATGTACAATGTAATTTTTTCATTCAGGCCAATTCCAGCAGTTTAAAAGGTTTCCTTTCAGCTTTGAGACTGGCTCATAAAGGTTGTGCTGTTGATGCACTACTTTCAACTCAAACATCAGTGAAGACTTCAGAATTTGAAAAATTTAAAACTAAAATGGTTATCACATCCAAAAAGGACTATCCTCTAGGCAAGAATTTTCCATATACTTTGGAACATCTTCAGGCTTCTTATTGTGGCCTTGTCCAATTTGATACGCGTATTCTGTATCTAAAGAACCTTAGAAAATTAGACTTGAGTCATAATCATATAAAAAAACTTCCAGACAGAATTGGAGACCTCATTTATCTTCAAGAACTTAACCTAAGTGACAATCACTTGGACTCATTCAGTGTTGCCTTATGTGAATCGACCCTCCGGAAGTCACTTAAGAGTTTGGATCTCAGCAAAAACAAAATCAAGGCACTCCCTCTGCAGTTTTGCCAACTCCGAGAACTAACAGATTTAAAACTTGATGATAATAAATTAATAAGACTTCCATTTAAAATAGGACAGCTGAAAAATCTTCGTTTTTTGTCAGCAGCTCGAAATAACCTTCCTTTTTTGCCTAGTGAATTTAAAAATTTATCTCTTGATTACCTCGATCTTTTCGGAAATACTTTTGAGCATCCAGATGTCCTTCCAGTTATAAAGCTGCAGGTGCCATTAACTTTATTGGAATCTTCTGCTCGGACCATGTTATCTAATAGGTAAGACTGTGCCGTAAAATTTAGTACTCTAGGTAATATCCTTGCACCATTATCATTAGTAAATCAGAGTGGCTGGAAGTAGGACCAGTATAAGATACTTAATTTTTGTTTGTTTTTGGTTTTGGGGCTACACCCAGCAGTTCTCAGAGCTTACTCCAGGCTCTGCACTGAGGATATCTCTCTCTCCTCACAAGATTTGGGAGACAATATGGAATCCTGGAGATTGAACCCGTTCTGCTGAAGAGTACTTATATTGTCTTGCCCTCCGTATTTTAATTTTAATTTTTAATGTTTTGTTTTGCTATGCTGGGGGAGTTGAATCCTAGAAATTATACATATAAGCTCTACTGCTAAGCTCTGTCCCTGGTCCCATGATATTTTTTTTTTTTTTTTGGTTTTTGGGCCACACCCGGTAACGCTCAGAGGTTACTCCTGGCTATGCGCTCAGAAGTTGCTCCTGGCTTGGGGGACCATATGGGACGCTGGGGGATGGAACCACGGTCCATCCAAGGTTAGCGCAGGCAAGGCAGGCACCTTACCTCTAGCGCCACCGCCCGGCCCCTGATATTTTTTTATTTTTCTTAATTTAATGTTATTGAAACCATTGTGGGTATTTTGCTTGTTTGGGAGCCACACTCAGCAGCACTCAGGGGTTATTCCTGGCTCTGCACTCAGAAGTTGTTCCTGGCCGGCTTGAGGGACTATATGGGATGCTGGGGATAGAACCCAGGTACATCCCAGGTTGACCACATGCAAGGCAAACTCCCTACTCCAGCCCCTTCACAGTATTTTTCTTTTGGGATCATATTTGGCACTGCTTAGGTGCAACCCCCAGACCCTATGTGGTGTTTGCTGAGGTTTGAGCCCAGGCCTCATGCAAGCAAAACTTATGCTTTGCCTATTGAGCTCTATCTCTGGTCTCACAATCCTCCTTTTAAATTGCCCAGCTGATTCTATTATACTGTTCTATTATAGCTTTACAGTAGGGCTTCTCAAACTTTAATAATTTTCATTCAAATCAGCTTGGAGTCTTGTTAGCCAGTTGTATTTATTTGAAGCTCAGGGTGGAGAATCTGCAGTTTGAAGAAGCTTCCAGGTGAGCCTGAGGCTCTACTAGTCCTTGAAACAATACTTTAAATAATAAGGATATAGAACTGAGGATCTGTTTTAAGACAATGATATCCAGAGTTGGAGAGTGTATGAGTTTATGAACTAGAGAAAACACTGATGTTCTATAGAGAACATGTTTGTGTTCAGGGAGGAATTGGGTAAGTGGTCGGCAAGCAGCGGCTCGCAAGCCACATGTGGCTCTTTACACTTTTTAATGCGGCTCTTCTGTGTGCTGGGAGGCCGCTCCAGGAATCAGGCCTCTGCTCCTAGCCTCTGTCAGTGCATGCCCTGTGTGGCTCTCAAAATATATTTCAATCGTGGTTTTGGTGAGATTTGGCTCAGTTGAAAAAAAAAAAAGGTTGCCCACCACTGGGGTCAAAGATTTGACTTGATTCTATTTGCATTGAGTGGACTGGGAAGAGTTTAGCCAACAGGGCCAATCCATGTTTTATCCCCAGCATTCCATATAGATACACAAGCCCTACTAGTAGTGGTTTCTGAGTAAAACTGGAGTAAGTCCTGACCACTGCCAGGTATGACCCAGAAACCAAAACCTGATTGCATGAGTACCATTGAAGTGTTAAAGCAGAAATTCTGAATCATTTAAGCAAGATGAAATCAGTACACCTTGCCCAGACAAGAAAATACAAATAGGGCGCTTGCTTTTCAATTCTGGTTCAATCCTATGGCATATGGCATCCCATATGGTTCATCAGCCACCAAGAGGAGTAATCCTTGAGCATTGCTAAGTATGGCCCAAAACAAAAACAAAATTGATGCAAGACAAATATTAATCTGGCATAGCTTTAAACATTCCAAACAGCTGCTATCTAGGAGAATATATGGATTTAATGTTTACTCACAGGTTGAAGTCAGTAATTCTCCCATTACTTTTAGAACTGTATGATAGGTTTACATTTAAATTATACTGGCCATAAAACATAATTATGTAGAGGAAAATGACACATTCTGTTCCATAGCTGGAGGGATACAGATCCTTTTAGGGTCCAATATATGTTGTGGGGTTTTTTTGGTATTTTTTTAGTATATTATACCCATTCATCCCAACTGGAAGGTAATATACTCAACCATGGTTTGTGGGGTTTTGGGGGGGATCACACCCAGAAATGCTCAGAGGTTACTCCTGACTCAGTACTCAGGAATTACAACCTAATGATTCGACTCAGCAGTGCACAAGGCAATTGCCTCTGCCTGCTGATCTGGCTTTAATCATTTAGTCTTTAATTAAAAAAAAGGTACTGTAGGAGTTGAAAATATTGCTAGTAAAGCAGTTTTCTTGCTCACAGCCAACCTGATTTGATCCCTGGCACCTCTATAGCCTATTGAATTTACCAAGAATAATCCCTGAGCACAGAGATGAGAGTAAACCCTAAATACAGTCCCATGTTGCCAACCTGCCAAATGAAAGCTGTTTTCTTTTTTCCTGGTTATTCATTGCCAAATAATTCATCTAATAAAATTCTGAATCTAGTAAAACTTTTTTTCGAACTTTTTTTTAATAGGATACCATATGACCCTCATGTCATACCTTTCCATCTTTGCCATGATTTGGATGCTGCAAAAACTTGTGATTGTGGAAGATTATGTTTAAACTCTTTTATTCAAGGAATTACCACCATGAATCTCCATTCCATTGCTCACACTGTGGTCTTATTGGATAATGTGGATGGTACTCAAGCACCTGTTAGCTCTTACTTCTGTTCTCTTACCTGTTACGTAAATTCTTCTGATATGTTGAAATGATAGCTGACAACATATGAAGAAACTCATTTATTTATAAAAGCCACTTTGAGAATAATGTTTCAACAATGTCAAGTTGGAGAAAAGGAAGAATGTATACTAACGTTTTTTTTTTTTTTTTTTTTTTTTTTTGTGGTTTTTGGGTCACACCCGGCAGTGCTCAGGGGTTATTCCTGGCTCCAGGCTCAGAAATTGCTCCTGGCAGGCACGGGAGGACCATATATGGGACGCCGGGATTCGAACCGATGACCTCCTGCATGAGAGGCAAACGCCTTACCTCCATGCTATCTCTCCGGCCCCTATATACTAACGTTTTTAATCATTTCACTGTAAGACCTAAATTATATTAAAATCTAGTTAATTTGTTGTTAGGATAACTTTGGTATTTTATTGATGTTGTGTTTATTTCATTCTGGGGTTTTCAAAATGAACTGTGGTGATTTAATTTAATTTATAGGGGAGTGGAACAGGTCACACTCAGAAGTGCTCAGGGCTTACTCCTGGCTCTGTGCTCAGTGATCAGTCTCTGGCAGGGCTCAGGGAACCATAGATGGTGTTAAATCAACCCAGGTCTCCCTTGTTCAAGGCAAGGTTCATTGTTCTCTGGCCCCATACGATATCTTTAAACGTTAATCAAATATTGATCCAAATCACTTATCAGATTTTATTTTTAAGCCATACCCTGCAATGCCTAGGCACAAACTCCTGACTGCTCAAGAATCATTCCTGGGTTTCATTCCTAGTTATCCCCCAAAAGGTGAAAACCTGATTACAGTAAGGTTCTCTAGCATATCTTAAGTTCACTTGACTGTCACTCTACACTGTAACCCTTGACATGTGTTCTTACTCATCTGAGTCACTCCCGTCTTAAGCCAACCCAAAAACTAGATTTTTTTGACCCTTATCATAACCTATATCCTTTTTATTTTGATCATCAAATTGTTTTCACTTCATATAGGTAGTTATAAGGCTAACTTGAGTTTCTATCTTCCACTGATTTTAGTCATAATTGTTTACTCCAGAGTTATGTTCTAAATGATAAGGCTAGAGTACAGAACATATGGTGCTTGCCTTGTCTGCAGTCAATCTGAGTTTGATCTCTGACACCCAACATGTTCCCAAAACTTTAGGAGTGATCCTGAGCTCAGAGCTATGAGTTAGTTCTTTTTTGGAGTTTTTTTTTTTGGAGGGGGGCACAACCATTTGACACTCAGGGGTTACTCCTGGCTATGTGCTCAGAAATCACCCCTGGCTTGGGAGGACCATATGGGACGGCTGGGGGGTCAGATCTCGGTCGGGAGATCAAACCAAGGTCCGTCCTAGGCTAGCGCTTGCAAGGCAGACGCCTTACCTCTAGTGCCACGGCTCTGGGCCCTATGAGTTAATTCTTAATATTGCCGAGTATGGCCCTAAAATTTAAAAAATTAGTGCTATTTCCTCAATTTCAAAACCTAGTAAGTGTTGGAGTCTACACCTAAAACAACAAAAGATTTGAATAAGAAATCAGTGCATTTATTTTGATAGAGGTATGACAGCTCTATAAAAGTTTCCACCTTTTCCACTCCAAAACAAACGAGTTCCAGGAACAAGGCTCAGGAATGTAAGAGGTCATGTCTTGAAATGTGAGTTCCTAGCTTTGGTCCCGGACAACAAGAACACAAAAATAAATAAATAAAACCAACAACAAACAACCAAGGAACAGAACGGAGACTTAGAACTGGATGACTTGGCCCTTCCTCTTCTTGTCTCCTCCCAGTTCGAAATGCTTGCACCTCTTAATGGCCAGCATCCTCTTGGAGCGGCAGCTGGAGTCCACGCACTCGAGCCTCAGCACGATCTTCTTGGTGGTCTTGGCCTTCTTGCGGAAGATGGGCTTGGTCTGGCCCCCGTAGCCGCTCTGCTTGCGGTCGTAGCGCCGCTTGCCCTGGGCGTACAGGGACTCCTTGCCCTTCTTGTACTGGGTGACCTTGTGGGGCTGGTGCTTCCCGCACTTCTTGCAGAAGGTTCGCCGGGTCTTGGGAACGTTCACCATCGTGGCGGCTGCGGGAAGAAAACTCCGGTCAAACAAGTTTCTACTTGGGCGATTGGCGTTCAACACCCAGGAAAGTCAACGTGCTTTCCACGACAGACAGACTCGGCCGCTGCTAACCGGCCACTGCTAACCGTTTCCCCAGGACTGCGCGCGAGGCCCTCGAGGACCCTCCCCTTGCTCACCGGTCGGGCAACCTTTGACCCCTCCGAAGAAGCCTAAAAGCCGCCTGAAGCGAGGCCGGCGCGCCACGCCCCTTCCGGTCACTACCCCGAGGCTGTTTACCGCCGCGGCGTTGCCCTAGTTTCCGCGGGTCAGCGGGGGCCAGAGCGCCCCTTTGCCTCCCGGTCCCGCTCTTTCGCTTCTGTCACAGAACCACCCCCGCCGACGGCTGACGTGTCCCTAATTCAGGTGCCAGCCGGCCCCGAGAAGTGGGGGGGCGCCATTCCCCAGCCCCCCTTCCCAAAAGGCCAGAGTTCGCCGTCTACCAAGAAACTGCGAGCCACGACTCCCGAGCCCGCCGTTTCTGATCCCTTAAGCCCGGCTTCAGAGCCTAGGAGGCCTCCTCGGGGGAAACGCCACCAGCCCGATCTTCCTTTACCTGGAAACCGGGGTCTCCCAGCTCCACTCCCCTCGGAGCGCAGCTTACCGGAAGCGGCGAAAAGGGCCGGAAGTCGCCGCGACGCCTGAGTGACAGGCCCGCCGGCCAATCAGACGCCGCCAGCTGCGGCCGGGCGTCTCTGGCCGCGGCCCAGAGCGGCCAATGAGCGGCGCGAGGGGGCGGGCCGGAGGGGTGTGGGCTGGGGGGCCGCGGCGCTCCGCGGGCCAGTCGCAGAGTGAGTGTCAGAGCGGCCGGTTGCCGAGCGGCGTGAAGAGGAGGAGGCGGCGGCTCCGTGCGTGGCGGCGTCCCGGCCCGAGGCAGGATGAGCGCGCGGAGGACGCCGAGCCCGGGGCTGCGTGGCAGGCGGTGAGGCCCGTGCTTCCGGGATCCGCGCTGAATGGAGAGGACCGGGGCGCCGCCGGGCTGCCTTGGCTCCTAGCGGCGGGGCGCTGCCTCGGCCGGCCTAGGATGCGCGGGCGCCGGGCGGTCGTCGGCCGTTGAGCGCCTCCGCGCCCGCAGGTTCCGCCCCGCGGCCCCGGGATGAGTTAGCCTTGCTCCAGCGCCAGGCCGAGGCCGACCGCCGTCCGTCCGTCCGTCCGTCCGTCCCTCCCTCGGCTCCTCGCTCTCCGCCCTCCTCCCGCGGACCTCGGCCGCCGCCGGCCCCGGAGACCATGCGGTTCCGCATCTACAAGCGGAAGGTCCTGGTGCTGACGCTCGCGCTGGCCGCCTGCGGCTTGGTGCTCTGGAGCAGCAATGGGCGGCAGAGGAAGAGCGAGCTGCTGGCCCCGCCGCCGCCGCCGCCGCCGGGCGCCCGGGCGGCCGAGCATCCTCCCGCCGCGTCCGTCGCCCTCGGCCCCCGGCGCCCGGCCAACGAGTCGGCCGCCCCGCAGCACCCGGCCGCCGACAACCGCACGCTGCAGTACCGCGCCCTGGTGTACCAGCTCAACTTCGACCAGCCGCTGCGCAACGTGGAGCGCGCCGCCGCCTGGCCCCCGCGCGACCTGGTGCTGGTGGTCCAGGTGCACAACCGGCCCGAGCACCTGCGGCTGCTGCTCGCCTCCCTGCGCCGCGCCCGCGGCATCGCCGACGTCCTGGTGGTCTTCAGCCACGACTTCTGGTCGGCCGACATCAACCAGCTGGTGGCCGGCGTGGACTTCTGCCCCGTGCTGCAGGTGTTCTTCCCCTTCAGCACGCAGCTGTACCCCCACGAGTTCCCGGGCAGCGACCCCCGAGATTGCCCCCGGGACCTGGACAAGCGAGCGGCCCTCAAGCTGGGCTGCATCAACGCCGAGTACCCCGACTCCTTCGGCCACTACCGCGAGGCCCAGTTCTCGCAGGTGAAGCACCACTGGTGGTGGAAGCTGCATTTCGTGTGGGAGCGGGTCAAAGTGCTCCAGGACTTCGACGGCCTCATGCTCTTCCTGGAGGAGGACCACTACGTGGCCCCCGACTTCTACCAGGTCTTGAAGAAGATGTGGGCCTTGAAGCAGAGGGAGTGCCCCGAGTGCGACGTGCTGTCCTTGGGGTCCTACGCGTCCGTGGCGAATTTCGCCGGCCTAGCAGATAAGGTGGACGTGAAAACTTGGAAGTCCACGGAGCACAATATGGGTCTCGCCTTGACCCGAGACGCCTATCAGAAGCTGATCCAGTGCACAAACGCTTTCTGTACTTACGATGACTATAACTGGGATTGGACCCTTCAATATTTGACAGTCTCTTGTCTTCCAAAAGTCTGGGAAGTGCTGGTTCCTCAGGTTCCTAGGATTTTTCATGCTGGAGACTGCGGTCTGCATCACAAGAAAACCTGTAGACCATCCACGAAGGGTGCCCAAATTGAGTTACTCTTAAACAATAATAAACAATACTTGTTTCCAGAAACTCTAAGTATAAGGAAGAAGTTTGGTATGGTAGCCCCCGTAGCAGCTAGGAAAAATGGAGGTTGGGGAGATATTAGGGACCAAGAACTCTGTAAAAGTTATAGACGATTGCAGTGAAAAAGAATCACAAAATCAAAAGAGACCATCATGTTTTGATATTTATCCGAACAGAATATACAGTTGAAAGAAGGGTTTAGGGGCTGTCTTCTGCTTTAATCTTTTTTTTTTTCCAAAAAAGAATTATTGTAAAAGTGATTCAGATATAGTAATATTTTCCAGTTATGGCTAAGATTTAATACACAAGTCTTCATCTAGGAATTGGATTTTAAATAATCTATCTGCTAAAGATAATTATTAATTGGATTGGAGAAAAGGGAATTTTATTTAAATCACATATATTGATCTTTTTATCTGGAACTTTATACTCTTTTCCACTTTCAAAACATTTTAAGTACAGCAAAATTTATTTAAAATTGTCATAGCAGCAAAAAGTATTACAATGAAATTGCTAGAGTATTAATGAAATAAGCCCAACTTTACTATTGACAAACTTACAGGGATTGCTTTACTGGATTTATAATTCAGACTTTATATTTGCTCAACACCCCTGCAAAACAGCCATTTTCAGTATTAAGGTTTCCTGTATTATTGTTAAGATTTGCCTGTGCTTTGGAACCTTCATAAACACATTTTCTTTTGGAATGTATTTGATTGTTAAGAAAGTTTCAAGTTTTCACCTCAATGTAGTGGTTTCATTTTTATTTTCCTTTAGTGCTGCCAAAATAAAATACTCATTTTTGCATTAAAAGGTTCCTTATCGGTTTGCAGAATAAGTTGTTTACTCTTTACACCAAATTTGAATTAAAATAAGCATTCTAGAAGTTTCAAAGTTAGCATTACAGATGCAATTTATCTGTACAGTTATCTTAAACAGTACAGGAAATAAAAGGAACCCAACTCTTCCAGATCAACCAAGATTAATTACAAAGATAACTTTTTAAAAAGCTGTTCTAAATTGAAATCATCTAAATTGTTTTCAAATGACACAAAGTTCAGTCATGCCAAGCGAAACACACTGTGGTGTCTGCTGTAGTTTAACTGAAATCATACTTTGTTTGGTTTTTGGGCCACACCCGGCTGTGCTCAGGCTTTACTCTTGGCTATAGTAGGAGGATCAAAAATTGTGCAAGGATCTAACTGCATCTGCCACAAAGCAAGTGCCCTGCACACTGCTGTTGCTCCGACCCCACTGAAATCCCTACATTTTTGTTCTTTTGGGCCATACCTTGCGGTGCTGAGGGCTTACTCCTGACTATGCTCAGCGGTAACTCCTGTAGGATTCAGGGGACCACAGGGGTTGCTGGAGATCAAACCTGGGTTAGCCAGGAAAGCACTCTACCTGCTGAACTACTCCCATGAAATCAACTTTTAAAGGACACAATAAATAATAGAAAGCAGACCTAAGTTTCCTTTTTTCACATTTAATAGTTGTTTCCCTTAGCTCTGTGTAAATTGCTTCAACCAAAACTCCAAGACTAATTTCTGGGTAGGTAAGTCCTTGTCAGTCTAAGATTTGTTTCAAAGTTAATATTTACTGTATTAAGCCCGGTTAAAAAAAATATTCTCAAGGTGAGACAAAATTCTCCTGCTTAAAGTGCTACCCTCAGCTCTTATCTGGCTTCAAATTTTATCAAGGTTGAAAATCAATGAGTTGCAAGACTTTGTACCAGCTTTCCTAGTTCAAAGGACTAAATAATTTACATGATTTCCCGAAATAAGATAATGGTTTAAATCTGCTGATGGCCTTGGGCTCAGCAACTACATCAGCAGAGATTCTCCTTTCCATTATCTTTTAGCCTACCCTAAAACTTTCTGTTGTAGTTTGGGTGCTTGGACTGTTTCCATCTGTTCTCTGGAGTTGCTCCTCCCCCAAAAGTTTTGAGAAATCTGTCTACCAAATCAATAATTTAGTCAATCACAAAAACTATCTGCTGCTCTTAGGTGTCATAAAAAGGTGTTTACAAAACATGCTTTTTGTTGTGTTTGTGTAAAACATCAATTTTCTTATGTGTTCAGAATCATAGACTTCTTTATTCTGATCTTAAATTCATATCAGGGGTTACTCCTGGCTAAGTGCTCAGAAATCGCTCCTGGCTTGAAGGACCATATGGGACGCTGGGGATCGAACCAAAGTCCGTCCTAGGCTAGCACGTTCAAGGCAGACAAGCCTTAAGCCCTGAGCCACCACTCGGGCCCCTCATACAGGTTTTCTATAAAACAAAAATGTAATACTGAAATATAACTTCCAAATTTTTTACTATATTTTCAGTCATTCTAGAATAATTTAACCTGTATCACACTGTTTTATGTAACAAGAATGAAATAGAGCTGAAGCAAAAATGCTATTTCATTCAATGCTTTTTGATTATTGGCTGCTAGCTAGTAAAGTTCTTTTCTCTTAATCTGTTTTAACATCCTAGTTTCTAAATATTCTGAAATTCTACTACTGCACTTAACACACATTTGCCTTCCTAGTTAACTGCATTTTGTTGTTGCTGTTTTGGGGCCATACCCAGCAGTATTCAGGGATTACTCCTGGCTCCACTCAAAGGGACCATATAAGATGCTGGGGATCCAAACCAGTGTTTACCAAACCAGTGTTGCATGCAAGGCAACACTACCACTGTGCTATCACTCTAGCCCATGAACTGCATTCTTAAGTATTTGTTGTGGTGCACTTATTTAGGGAATATTCTAAAATAAAGGAGCAAAGCCATGTGTATTAGATTTTATTAAATTAATATTTTATTACATCTATATAAAAATTATCTTTATGACCAAGAAAACTTTGTTCTTCCTAAATCCAAAAAGAAAAATAAAATATTTCCCTTTTAAAATAGTACAAATTTACTTTCTTAGCTTTTGGGTCACATCCCATGATGCTCAGGGATCACACTCCTGCAGTGCTTGGGGGAATCACAAATGCAACCTGAGCAGGGTCACACAACCTGAGCAGGTACACAAGGCAAGAGCCTTAGCAGCTGTAGTCTCTGCAGCCTCCAAATGTTAAAATTTTATACTTTCTTGCACACCTCAATTAAAGAATCTTTAGCAGAAATAATCTGTTTTAAGTCCCAAAAATGTCGTGTTCTTAGCATTTGCCTTCTAGACACATATAGAATTAATCCAAGTCATATAGCAGAGAATTCTGAAAACTGAATGCGCAATTAGTCACATGATCCTTAATAATTTGCACACTACCGTCCTGAAGATTGGTTTCTTTAATGGTTTCAGAACCAGCTACATTGAGAACTCTAGTTTTATTGGGTGTTGAAGGTGGTTGATCTCCATCTAAGTTTTTCTCTTCGGTTACTTCTGTTTCTTTCAAACTATCTTTATCCTCCTCTGAGCAAATAGTACATACTTCTTGTATATATTCAGGCTTCATTTCTGATTGAGGCTGCTGAGACTTTCCTGAGGGTATTTGAGAACCATTAGTAGACTCTTGTTGCAAGCATACAACTGAACTACAATCTTCTGTTTCTGGTGCTTTAACAGCAGAGGATGAATCAGAATCACTTTTTGAGGTAGTAGAAGTTATATTTTCTTTTTCTGTCAGATGACTTCCTTCACTGACTCTTTCTTCTTTTTCATGAAGCAGATCAGAGTTACTATTTTCTTGGAACTGTATCAAGAGAAATAACAATTCTTTGATATAAATATAAAAGCAAATGGAAGGACTCATGGAACTAAGGTGGGTTATTGGAGGTTTGGTATTCTTTTATTTTGAGGCCACAGCCAACAATGCTGGGAGCTACTCCCCATTGGGGCTCCAGGGATCACTCTAGCCAAGCACTCTTGTGCTCCAGTATGCAAAGCTAAACTTTAGCCTTTTTTTTTTTTTAATTTAATGGGGGATGGGGGGGTTTGTCACACCTGGCTGTGCTCAGGGGTTAATTCTGGCACTGTGCTCAGGAATTGCTGGCAGGCTTGGGGAACCAGATGGGATGCCAGGAATCAAAATGGGGTCCATCAAAGGATGACCGCATACAAGGCTATTGCTCCGGCCCAACTTTAGCCTTTATAGCCATTTCCTCATAACGTTTGTTTCTCAGATATGAGGGATACCTTTGCAGACCTACAGACTGCTTCCAAGCTTCTGTTTTCAAAAATTGCCCAACAAATGCTGTTTTAACAATGCAAAGTATACAAACCTAGAAATTCTGATGAAACCCTTCCAGATGACTCATTATAAAATAATCCAAACTCTGCATATGGCCTACAAAAATTAAATCTTTTTAATGGGAATATTGTTTTATTTTGGTTTTGGGTCACATCCAGTGGTGCTCAGGGTTTACTCCTGGTTCTGCGCTCAGAAATCATCCTGGCAGGCCAGGGAACCATATAGGATACTGTGGATCAAACCTGGTCAGCAACATGCAAGGCAAACACCCTACCTGCTGTGATACCGCTTTAGCCCCAATCATGGGAATTTTTTTGTTTTTGTTTTTTTCAGGCCATACCCCTTTGATGCTCAGGGGTTACTCCTGGCTAAGTCCTCAGAAATTGCCCCTGGCTTGGGGGGACCATATGGGATGCAAGGGGATAGAACCAACCCGGTCCTTTCCTTGGCTAGCGCTTGCAAGACATCTTACCTCTAGCGCCACCTCATGGGAATTTTTTAATTTCTGTGACTCTCAGAGCCACTACCCCACTCCAATCAAAATATTATATATCAATATGTAATATCAAAATAAAATTGTGCTATTACTAAATTTTTATGCACAATGCTGAATTTTGTGTACAAAATTAAGATAGGAGAAAGAAATAAAGGTATTATGGTGATTGCCTTGCATGTGACTACCCCCCCATCTGATCTATGGCACTGCATAGTCTCCAGAGGACTTCCCAGAGTATGATCTGAAAACAGCCATGAGTAAGCATAAAAGCACTGCTAGGTATGGCCCCAAGCCCAAAATAATTAAAATAGATAAACAGGGTTCATCTAGAAAGAACATATACCGTATTTTTCGGCGTATAAAACGACCCACTAATATTGCAGTTAAAACATAAGTTTAGGCCTACATTCACTGTATCAGACAGAACGTTCCTGTGCTGCAACTGTATGTACCAAAGTAAGCCAATCACAACAAGCCAAGTTTCAAAGGTTATACTGTAATAGACTTCCTCTCTGACTCTGGCCAATCTGAGCAGGCTTTTTACAGTGTAGATTCGGATCCAGAACATTGTCTAATTTGCATGCATAAAAAGCCTGCTTGGATTGGCTGAGTTAGAGAGGCTGTCCGAGCAGCCTTGTGGTGATTGGTGCAGGATCGAGTTGGAAAATTCGTTTTGTGGCCATATTCAGACAATTTTCGTTTAGTCGCATATTGAAACATTTTTCGGGATATACTCGGCATATAAGACGACCCCGATTTTTGGTTGACTTTTTTTGTTTCAAAAGTCGTCTTATATGCCGGAAAATACGGTACTTTGGATGATATGCTTTCTAAGGTTTAAAAACCTCATTTGTGGGGCCGGGCGGTGGCGCAAGAGGTAAGGTGCCTGCCTTGCCTGCGCTAGCCTTGGATGGACCACAGTTCGATCCCCCGGCATCCCATATGGTCCCCCAAGCCAGGAGCAACTTCTGAGCGCATAGCCAGGAGTAACCCCTGAGCGTTACCGGGTGTGGCCCAAAAAAACAAAAACAAAAAAAAAAAAAAAAGGGGGCCGGCGAGGTGGCGCTAGAGGTAAGGTGTCTGCCTTGCAAGCGCTAGCCAAGGAAAGAACCACGGTTCGATCCCCCGGTGTCCCATATGGTCCCCCCAAGCCAGGGGCAATTTCTGAGCACATAGCCAGGAGTAACCCCTGAGCATCTAACGGGTGTGGCCAAAACAAAACAAAAAACAAAAAAAAACAAAAAAAAAAAACCTCATTTGTTTGGGGTGGAGAGATAGCATGGAGGTAGGGTGTTTGCCTTTCATGCAGGAGGTCATCTGTTCTAATCCCGGTGTCCCATATGTGCTGCCAGGAGGAATTTCTGAGCCTGGAGCTAGGAATAACCCCTGAGTACTGCCGGGTGTAACCCAAAAACCACAAAAAAAAAAAAAAAAACAAAAAGACCTCATTTGTTTCATTGTCTCATTTCCCAAATGTTCCTTTCTAACTAGACAGTAGAGATAATTACAATGTTAATCTGCAAAACTTTGGTACAAAGATTTTAGCTATTTGATGAGCTTTAATCATGTCCTAAAAAATCATTAATCTGAAAACTCATCTGAATCCTTACCTCTGCATGAATTTGAATTTTGCTATCAGTAATCTGAAGAACTTCAATTAATGGTGGGGTTAGAAGTTTGGTCTGTTTAGATGGAGTGCTCGTGACTTCTTCAAGAAACACATCAACATTGTCTTCATTAATAAACAGCCTTTCCTAAAATAAAAAAGGAAAAAATATTTTGCCTTATAAAACATTCCTAACACAGTTGCATCTAAAAGCATACAATTTTTCAGGTAGTTCATGACTATACTTTTTAAAATACTATTTTATTTATATTTCTTAGGAGGGATGGGACTTCAGCTTCACTCAGGAGTTCCTGGTTGTATGCTAAGGAGTTTACACCTACCGTACAATCTTTCCAGCCAAAAAGTTATTTTTCTAATGGAATCATTTTTTTATATAAGAATAAAACATACACATCTCCAGACTGTACCCTCAAAGGTTGTGTATAAGTATATATAAAACGATCGACCTTAAAAAAAAAAAAAAAAAAAAGAATAAAACTGACTTTTATGTATTGACTTTGAAGCTAGCTACTTTGCTGGACTGATTTGTTTGGTTTTGTTTTTTGTTTTTTGTTTTTTTTTTTTTGCGGTTTTTGGGTCACACCCAGCAGTGCTCAGGGGGTTATTCCTGGCTCCATGCTCAGAAATTGCTCCTGGCAGGCACGGGGGACCATATGGGACGCTGGGATTCGAACCGATGACCTTCTGCATGAAAGGCAAGCGCCTTACCTCCATGCTATCTCTCCAGCCCCGTTTTTTGTTTTTTAAATAAAATCTTTAAGCACCATAATTACAAGCATGATTGTAGTTGGGTTTCAGTCATAAATAGAACAGCCAAAGGTTATTTTCTTAAAGGAATTTTTCCACCCCAAAAAGATTTAAGAATCATTTCTTTCATGGCCAGGTTTTAAGATGGCAAATAATTTTTACATGCATATAGGGTAAATTTATTTATTTATTTATTTATTTATTTATTTATTTATTTATTTATTTTGGTTTTTGGGCCATATCTGGCGGTGCTCAGGGGCTACTCCTGGCTGTCTGCTCAGAAATAGCTCCTGACAGGCATGGGGGACCATATGGGACACCGGGATTCGAACCAACCACCTTGGGTCCTGGATCGGCTGCTTGCAAGGCAAATGCCGCTGTGCTGTGCTATCTCTCCAGGCCCGGTAAATTTATTTTCAACCACACAGTTCTTAAGTAGGAAAACAAACTCAGAGTCAGATTTGAATCTAGTGTTTTCTAGAAAAAATAATTTGTAGGAAGGTCAAGTTGCCTTGCATGTAGCAGTCCTGGGTTTGACCATGAGATCAATCTTGGGAATCCTATATATATGCCACTTGTGATCCCTTAACAGAAAGCCAGGAGTAAAGCCTGAATGCCATTTCATGTGGCAACAAATGTTACACCCCCTCAAAAACAAAACAAAAACCACCAAACCTGATTCTTGATTATACGGTGCTATTGATATTGTTTTGTTTTGTTTTTGTTTTTGAGGAGGTCGTACCTGGTGATGCGCAGATCTCATTCCTGATTCTGTAATAAGGAATTACTCCTAGCAGTGCTCAGGGGACCATATAGAAATGCCAGGGATTGAACTTCTTTTTTTTTTTTTTTTTTTTTTTTTTGGGATTGAACTTCTTTCGGTTAAGTACAAGGCAAGGACACTACCCACTGTCCTATTGTCCTGGCCTCTGATGTTCCTTTTTTTTTTTTTTTTTGGTCTTTTGGGCCACACCCGGTGGTGCTCAAGGGTTACTCCTGGCTGTCTGCTCAGAAGTAGCTCCTGGCAAGCATGAGGGACCATATGGGACACCAGGATTCGAACCAACCACCTTTGGTCCTGGACCAGCTGCTTGCAAGGCAAATGCCGCTGTGCTATCTCTCCAGGCCCTGATGTTCCTTTTTTTAATTCTAAATTTTTTGGGTCACACTAGGCAGTGCTCAGGTCTTATTCCTGGCTCTGAGTTCAGGGATACTTTGAGTAGTGTTTGGAAAATAATATAGGGTATTGGCGATTCAACCCTAGTTGACAAGCATCCTACCTGTTGTACTATTTTTTGCAACCCCTTAAAGCAGTATTTAAACATGTAAAGAGTCAGTGTCCTGGGGCCGGGCGGTGGCGCTAGAGGTAAGGTGCCTGCCTTGCCTGCGCTAGCCTTGGATGGACCGCGGTTCGATCCCCCGGTGTCCCATATGGTCCCCCTCGCCAGGAGCGACTTCTGAGCGCATAGCCAGGAGTAACCCCTGAGCGTCACCGGGTGTGGCCCAAAAACCAAAAAAAAAAAAAAAAGAGTCAGTGTCCTATTTCATATTCTGACAAATATTGGCTTCACCATTTTGATATTATTTTAGGATATCTGGGAGGCCAAAGGTGCTAGAGGCTACTCCCGGGTTTCTGTAGTTTAGTCTTTAGTCAGCACTAGGAAAAATACAAAGGATGGGGTAAACCTATCTTCTAATTCTTTTTTTTTTTTTTTTTTTTGGTTTTTGGGCCACACCCTGTGATGCTCAGGGGTTACTCCTGGCTATGCGCTCAGAAGTTGCTCCTGGCTTCTTGGGGGACCATATGGGACGCCGGGGGATCGAACCGTGGTCCGTCCTAGGCTAGCACAGGCACCTTACCTCCAGCGCCACCGCCCGGCCCCTTTTTTTTTTGGTTTTTGGGCCACACCCGGTGACGCTCAGGGGTTACTCCTGGCTATGCGCTCAGAAGTCGCTCCTGGCTTGGGGGACCATATGGGGCGCCGGGGGATCTAACCGCGGTCCGTCTCCTAGGCTAGCGCAGGTAAGGCAGGCACCTTACCTCGAGCGCCACCGCCCGGCCCCTATCTTCTAATTCTAATAACTGATTTCACTATAGAAGATATTGAAATTCGGGCCCGGAGAGATAGCACAGCGGTGTTTGTCTTGCAAGCAGCGGGTCCAGGACCAAAGGTGGTTGGTTCGAATCCCGGTGTCCCATATGGTCCCCCGTGCCTGCCAGGAGCTATTTCTGAGCAGACAGCCAGGAGTAAACCCCTGAGCAATGCCGGGTGTGGGCCCCCCCCCCAAAAAAAAAGATATTGAAATTCAGTGATCTTAAACCCTAGAAAAGTTCTCAATACATTTTCAAGGCTGATAAAATGAATATATTTCTAGTTGCTTATACATAAGCATTAATTCTAAAACTGTGATGACTATAGCCTTCCCCTCCCTCTCCCTCTCCCCCTCGCCTCTCCCATTTTTGGGGGGCTATACCAGTGACCCTGAGGGGTTACTCCTGGCTATGCGCTCAGAAATCGCTCCTGGCTTGAGGGACCATATGGGACAAGATTGAACTGCGTGATCTGTCCTAGGTCAGCTGCATGTAAGGCAAATACCCTATGGCTGCGCCACCATTCTGGCCCCCTGTAACTGATATTTCTTTTTTGGGAGGGGGGGCCACACCCGGCGGTGCTCAGGGGTTACTCCTGGCTGTCTGCTCAGAAATAACTCCTGGAAGGCACGGGGGACCATATGGGACACCGGGATTCGAACCAACCACCTTTGGTCCTGGATCGGCTGCTTGCAGAGCAAACACCGCTGTGCTATCTCTCCGGGCCCTGTAACTATTTCTAAGAATTCAACCCTTGGAGCTGATAGCATGGAGATAAGGCATTTGCTTTGCACGCAGAAGGACGGTGTTCCGAATCCCGGCATCCCATATGGTCCCCCGAGCCTGCCAGGAGCGATTTCTGAGCGCTGCCAGGTAGTGTGATCCAAAAACCAAAAAAAAAAAAAAAAAAAAGAATTCAACCCTTGGGGGGAAAACTGGAATGAATATTGTTGGGCCTGAGAGAGTACTGCTGGTAGGGCTCTTGTCTTGCACTACCAAACGGGGTTCGATCCTCGGCATTATGATGATCCTCTGAGCACTAGGAATAATCCTGGAAAATAACCCTAGAGAGCATCGACAGGTGTGGCTCCAAAACCAACAAAATTATCTATTGTTCATTTGTGTTTAAAAAGTTACTTCCAGGGGCCGTGCAAAAGTACAGTGGGTAGTGCACTTGCCTAGCACATGGCCACCTTAGGACCTTAGGATTTCAACCCTTGGCATACCAGTAGGTTCCCGGCCTTTTTGCACCACCAGGAGTAATTTTTGAACGCAGAGTCAGGAATACCCATGACAACTACCTCGTGTGGTCCCTAAAAAAAAAAAAATTCTTAAAAATGAAGAGATTATGGTATAAAAGAAAGAAGACAACCGGGTTTCAACGGTCTGAATATCCAGGAACCCATGGAGTAGCAGGAGCAGTAGGTAATACAGCACGAGCTTTGGATGCGGCCGGCCCGGTTGGATCCCTGATTTCCCATATGATCTCTTGAGCCTGCCAGAAATGGTACCTGAGTACAGAGTCAGGAGTGATGCCAGGTATGGCCTCAAAACCAAAAAATTAAAAACAAAAAACAAAAAACTAAAGGACTCAAAACTCGGGTCAATTCGGAAGACTTAAAACTCATGCACTGGAGGTGGTAAGTTCGAGTCTTTTTATTTTCATTTCGCTCAATCTATGCAACTACTTCGGTCTGGGGTATCAACTTCAAGTCCTTAGGAAATAAATTACAGCGGAGAGAGTGCTTTGTTGGAAACAAACGGAGGCGGCGGTGCCTGTTTAACGACTGGAATCTTCATTCGGAATAGTAAGATTTGGAACAGAACTCCTAAGTTACCTGCAGAGAATCGTCGTCTACACCGCAGTACCACTCTCTCCAGAGCCCGTAGCTCCCCGGAGACTTGGCTAATCCGATCACCGCGTTGTTCGGAGAGACGTCCACGACGGGCTCCCGGGGGCTCAACCGGTTCTCCGGGGCAAACTGCAGCGAGAAGGCGTAGGGCGCGGAGGCGTCTTCCGTGGAGAAGCGGACCCGGTAGCAGAGCGGGCTCAGGTTGCCCTGGAGACTCTGCGGCCGGATGCGGGGCACGCGCACGAGCAGGGTCAGGGTCTCCGCATCCTGAGCACAGTGCAGAGGCGGGCACAAAGCCTCCTCCCCACTGCCAGCCCCGGGGCCGCCCATGGCTCCATCCAACGGGGCCGCGCGCGCCTCCGAAGCCAGACCTCCGCACATGCCTCCGGTAGGCTCCCCGGATGAAAAGCACCGGAAAACCCCAGCTTCGGGCGGCGCTGCCGCTACCGGACTCCCCGAAGGGGAAACGAACGCTTCGTCGGTCTCCAAGGCGGCGGCGGCGGGACTCGAGTCTCCTCTCGCGAGACTTCCGGCCTCGCGCATCTCTTCGTTACCGGCGGGCGCGTTGTCTGTTACGTCATTTCCTGCCTCCGCTCCGTCACTTCCGGCGGGTTCTTTTTCCGGCTCCAAAGTGGATACCAGTCGCGCGGCTTCCGCCGCCACCGGTAGGGTGATGATGAGCTGCCGCCGGGCTTTATTGAACTGCGCTCGACCGCGGCTGTCGTCCACCGGGTAGGGGAGCTTGAGCCGCAGCCGGTAGTCGGGTCTCCTCGAGTCGAGGCTCAGCAGCTTGCCCGTCACTTCCAGGGCCGCCTGCTCGGCCGAGCGAAGCAGCGGCAGCTCGATGGTCACCACCAGCTCCTGGGGCACGGGGCTCGGGGCCGAATCCCGGGAGCAGCGGTAGTCCTGGAGGTCCACGTGGTGACGCTGCACCACCTCGTAGCGGGGCTCGGTGGGCGCCGGGGCCGACCCGGAGAAGTGTGCACGGGGCTCCGGAGCCGCCGCCTCCGCGGAGCTCCGGGCGGCGATCTCGGGATAGGGGTATGGGAACTGCAGGAGCGGACTCCCGGGCTCCTCCTCGGGCCGGGCCGGGGCGCCGCCGGGCAGGGGCGAGCGCAGCACGGCCGCCTCCGGGGTGCCCTTGTACTTGGTGCCCTTCAGGGTCTTGACGTTCCTGCGGTCCAGCCGGACCTGGAACTGCCGCTCCACCGCGTCCAGCGCCGTGGCGTCCAGCATCCGGAGGAAGCCGTCGTGCCGCCGGGCCAGCTCGAGCGCGTCGGGGTGGAAGACCACGTCGTAGACGGTGTAGCGCGCGCCGCCGCCCCCCGCGTACTCGCGGCCCGGGGCCAGGCTGTAGGGCAGGGACCACCGGCTGCCCCCCGAGCCCGGCCGGCCGCGGGGCTCGCCCACCAGCGCGTTGCTGCACACGTTGACGAAGCAGCGCCGCGCCCCGTCCAGGCTGGTGCGCAGCGCGTGGCCCGGCTGCGGGTGCACGAATCGCACCTGCACCCCGCGCTCGCGCTCCAGGGCCGCGATCTCCGCCTCGTAGCGCCGCCGGTTCTCCGGGTCCGTGAGCTCCCGGCTGTACTCGGAGAACAGGCGCCTGAACTCGGGGTCCCGGAAGGCCGACGTGAGGCGCCGCACCTCCTCGCCGCTCAGGTCCAGGTCGTCCAGCGGGGAAGGGGACGGGGAAGCGGAGGCTCTCCTGGCCATGCTGCCTGGCCTACTTGCTGCCCGCCTTCACCCCACTCCCCGGCCGAACGAAGGAGGTCAGTTGGGGGACCTGCGCTTGGCCGAGCAGAGGAGGGTGAAGAAGATGGACTCCCAGTAAACCGCCTCCGAGCGGCCCTGGTTGCCATGGTGACCCCTAGGCCTGCTGGGAGGCGGGGCTGGACCGGGGAGTTGTGGGAATTTGGGGGACCATGGGCCTACTTAGCTCTATACCTGGCCTTCCTCTCCACTCTCCTGCAGCGGTTTTTGCAGAACAGAAGGTGGGCCTGCCCTCCACACTTGGGGCCTGCTCTCTCTCTTACACACACACACACACACACCCCACACACACACACACACACACACACACACACACACACACACACACACACACACACACACACCCTCGTAATTAGATAATTACAACCAGGTTTGGCGCCTGTTCTCTCTCTCTCTCTCTCTCTCTCTCTCTCTCTCTCTCTCTCTCTCTCTCTCTCTCTCTCTCAGCTAATTACAACCAGGGTTTGTTTTGTTTTTCACTTTTGTGAAGTTAAAAAAACGTTTCTTGCAACCTGAGTGATAGCACAGGAGTAGGGCCTTTGCCTTGCACGTAGCAGACCCAGGAAAGACCTGGGTTCTATTCCCCCCGCATCCCATATGGTCCCTCGAGCCTGCCAGGAGCGATTTCTGAGCGCAGAGCCAGGAGTAACTCCTGAGCATTGCCAGGTGTGGCCCAGAAACCAAAAGAAAAAGAAGGTTCTTGTTTTGTTTTTGGTTTGAGGCCATATATCTGAAAGCAGGATAACTCACCAAATACATGGCTGAAATATGTCTCATGAAATAATATAGCAAAATTTTTTACTCTGCCGTGACCCATTTAATCCATCAATCAGCTCAGTTCTAGGTGTAATTTTTTTTTTTTTTTTTTTTTTTTGGTTTTTGGGCCACACCCGGTGACGCTCAGGGGTTACTCCTGGCTATGCGCTCAGAAGTCGCTCCTGGCTTGGGGGACCATATGGGACGCCGGGGGATCGAACCGCGGTCCGTCCTAGGCTAGCGCAGGTAAGGCAGGCACCTTACCTTTAGCGCCACCGCCCGGCCCTCTAGGTGTAATTTTAGGAATGTTGAGAATTTCTATCCAGAAAGTGAAAGTGATACACACCTCAGTCCAATAAGTCAGCTGAACTCTGATTAACCAGATGTGTAACATCATTTAACTATCCTGTGCCTGTTTTCATAAAGGACAGTTAATTTCCCTCTGAATAATAAGCCTTAGCACAGTACACATTTAGTGCCTATTGTCCAGGCTCTTTATAGTTAAGATTACCCCTATTTTGAACTCTGTACCTCTAACAATTTTCATTCATATTCTTTTGTTTTTGGATCACGCCTGGCTTCGCTAGGGTAACTCCTGGTTCTACACTCAGAAATTGCTCCTGGCAGGCTTGGGATCATATAAGATGCTGGGGACCAAACCTAGATCATTCATGTGCAAGGCAAGATGCCCTAGCCACTGTGCTATAGTCATGGCCCCTCATTCATATTCTTTTTAGGTTTCATTTTAGTGCCATTACCAAAGGTAGTTAATTGGGTTAAGTGATTACATACATAGTCAACAGCAAATCATGCTACTTCAAAGTAAAAGAAAAGAGAACATGCAGCTATATTTTCCCATGAAACTTTATATGTATACCATCATGATATAATACCAAATGTTAATAAAAATATAAACTTTAAAAAAGTTTACCATAATTTTATTATAATTTAATATACATAATTACATAAAACAAATGAAAAATAGGTGAAATTTGTTTCTTCAGATGATCCTTACTAATTCAAAAACCTTGAAGTTTACTGTAAAAGAAAATACTCATATAAGTAAATATTTTAGAAATCTGTTATGTGTTTAATAGTTTTAATTTTAAAAATAGATGAGTACATGCACATTTTTCCAAAATTAAAAGGGGACACTGAAAAATAGGCCAGTCACATTCTGGTCTCCAAAAGCAACTTAGTATCTTTATGGAGTTGATATAATCCATATTTAAGCATGGAGGGTGTATGCTTTAATTGCTCATGGTTTATTTTGGGAGGATTTGAGGGGAGCTTGGAGATTACTAGCTCTGTGTTGGGGGTCACTGTTGGTGGTACTCAGGGGACCATATAGTTCCAGGATTGAACTGGGCGGGCAGCAAACACAGAAGGCTCTGCATTTAATCCCTGGCATGGCAGAGTTCCTGAGCCCTTTCACAAGTGACCCCTGAGCATCATCAGATCTAGCCCCAAACAAACCAAAAAAAAAAAAAAATCACATTATTAGTGGGAACTGACATAGGTGGTAAGGCCCACTCAGAAAAAGTTTCCCTAAATACATATAAATTTGTAAAACAAAAAATAACCACATCGAAGTCTTGTCTAGACACTCCCATTGACCACAAAGGCATTATAAAACCTCAACATCCACAGGCATCTTATTTGCAACAAAATAACACTATTCAGGGAAAGCTGCTTCTGCTGTTTCTGTGGCACACTTACCTATCTTCTACTGTCTTATTAGAAGGATAAAAAACTTTGAATGAAAATCCACTTCTTGGAAATGAGCCCTTTAGGGAGGAAAAAAAATGAATGTAAATGAAGACTCAAAGTTTTATAAAATGTTATTTTTAAATGTTTTTATATTGATTTGCTTGAGGGCAGCCAGGGGTTATTCCTGGCTCTGGGCTCAAGGATTACTCTTGATGGGGGTTGGGAGACCTTAATGGTCTTAATGGATTGCTGGGAAAAGAACTGGGTCAGCTTCACTCAAGGCAGTTAAGTGACCTAACCACTGTATAACCGTTCAAGCTCAGTAAAAATAATTGCTATTGGGGGAGCTGGAGTGCTACATAGTGAGTAGGGAGGTTGCCTTGTGTGGGTCCACCTGGGTTCAATCCCTGTCATCCCATATGGCCCACCCAACGTGCCAGTGCCAGGAGCAAAGAGGCAGGAGTAATCTGAGTGCCACCAGATTGGGGGAGGGGGAGAACGACCTCAAAAATATATCAAATGAAAAACTGCTATTATGTAAATAAGATATCTTGCTCAGGACGAACATTTATAACATGATGGCCAGAGCAAAAGAACAGTGGGTAAGGAGTTTGCCTTGCATGCAGCTGACCTGCGTTTGATCCCTGGCATCCCATTTGGCTACCGAATATGCCAGGAGTAATTACTGAGCACAGAGCTAAGAGTGACCCTTGAGTGCCACCAGATGTGGCCCAAAAACTAAGATATATATATATATATATATATATATAGATAGATAGATAGATAGATATAGATATATATAGATATATATGATGAATAAAGTAATGAGAAGAAAATTCTATGTGATCTTTATAGAAAATGTATCAGTGCGATAGCAAAGTGGGCATTTTGCCTTGCATTTGGCTGACCTGGGTTCAATCCTGCATCCCATATGATCCCTGGAAAACCACCAGGAATGTCCCCAGAGCCCAGAGCAAGGAATAACCATTGAGCACCACTAGGTATGGCCACAAGGAATAAAGGGGGGATGAGTGGGCCCACAAACGCAGCCGCCATATTCACAGCGGACCAGATCCATAGTCTCACTCTTGAAAGAGAGGTAAGCCAAGCCATGAAAAAAATCATAGGTACACTGTCCAAGCAGCAGAAAGTTGGCAATCTCGGGAGAGGAAAGGCCAACTCCCCACCCTGGCAAAGTTATACCTGCTGCATCCATCACACAGAATCACCACTTTGCTTATGGCCCCACCTCACTACTCCAGGATTCTTTTTAGGTACTCCAATCTGACCAAACTTCCAGTACACAGGTATTTAGGCTGAAATAACCAGGTCTTTTTCAGAAAAATGCAGCATCCTTCCCCCTTTTATATCTTCCTTCTTCGCAGGGAGCCTGGCAGCTGAGAACATGCTCCTAAAAGCCACAGTATCAGCAATAGTGCTTTGAATTCCTGGACAATTTCATTGTTTGGTGCTGTCACCCTGCCTAGAGGAAGACACCAATTTAATAGAATGGACAGCTAATGAGCTCACTGAACCTTCTACCATTGTAGTAATGTCTTCATTGGAGATACAATAAAATTTATTCTTTTCAATACAGATGAGGGCCAGAAGGACCAACTCACGATCTCGAGCTCACCACAAAGAGTGGTGAGTGCAATTAGAGAAATTACACTGACAACTATCATAACAATGTCAATGAGTGGGAAAAGTAAAAAGTCTGTCTCAAATACAGGCTGTGGGGAAGGAGGGAAATGGAGAGCATTGGCGGTGGGAATGGTGCACTGGTGAAGGGGGGTGTTCTTTATATGACTGATACCCAACTGCAATCATGTCTGTAATCAAGGTGCTTAAATAAAGATATTACTAAAAAATATATGTATTTGTTCTCTTTGGGGCTGGAGCAAGAGCACAGTGGATAGGGGATTTGCACACTGCTGACCTGAGTTTGATCCTGGCATTTCATATGGTCTGAGCCTGCCAGGACTAAGTATCAAGAAGGGAGGGGGCCGGTGAGGTGGCGCTAGAGGTAAGGTGTCTGCATTGCAAGCACTAGCCAAGGAAGGACCTCGGTTTGATCCCCCGGCGTCCCATATGGTCCCCCAAGCCAGGGGCAATTTCTGAGCGCTTAGCCAGGAGTAACCCCTGAGCATCAAACGGGTATGGCCCAAAAGAAAAAAAAAAAGGATAACACTGTGTCCATCACAAAATTTGAATTACCCATAAAAACAAATCATAAACAAATGACGGTGCAGGAAATGGTTGCTTCATCACTTACAGGATTAAAAAAATTATTTAAGAAATAAGCTATTTTGTGGGCCAGAATGATAAGCACAAGGGTCAAGTGTTTGCTTTGCACACAGCTGACCCAAGTTCGATCCCCAGAATCCCATATGGTCCCCCTAAGCACTGCCAGGAGTGATTTCTGAGCACAGATCCAGGAATATCCCCACTCTCCCCCAAAAAAGCTTTTTTCAAATAAAGCACTGAGATCATCCAAAGAATTACATTCGATTTTTTTTTATTCTAGGGAGTTGCTCCTGGCAGTGCTCAGAATATCCTATGTGGTGCCTGAACTGTGCCAGAGATAGATGTGCAAGGCCTCCTACATCCAAAGCATTACATTACATTGAATGTAAATGTAAAAGTACTTAGCATCTTTTTTTTTTTTTTTGGTTTTGGGGCCACACCCGGCAGTGCTCAGGGGTTACTCCTGGCTGTCTGCTCAGAAATAGCTCCTGGCAGGCACGGGGGACCATATGGGACACCGGGATTCGAACCAACCACCTTTGGTCCTGGATCGGCTGCTTGCAAGGCAAACACTGCTGTGCTATCTCTCCGGGCCCCGTACTTAGCATCTTGAGCTCTCTCTCAAGAGAGAGCCCCAAAAGTTAAATTTAAATAAGAAAATTGCCTCATTGTAAAAGAATATTGAAGTGTTACTTGAATCTTCAAAATGATCATTTCAGGGCCCGGAATTATAGCACAGCAGTAGAGCATTTGCCTTGCCCTGGGTTCAATCCTCAGCATCCCATATACTAGTGTCCCAAGTCTGCCAGAAGTAACCCCTGTGCGCTGCTGGGTGTGGCCCAAAAAACAAAACCAAAAAAAAAAAAATCATTTCAAACCAAATTACTTCATCCTCAATGCATTTCTCAAACAAAAGCAATAGTACCCTCCAAGGAATGTTTGGCAAATCTAGAGATACTTTCATTTTCAGGTTGTCCCACAACAAAGGATATATCAACAAGATTGAGAAATACTACATCAGAGAAAGGTGAAAAAGAAAAGATCCTTTTTTTTTTCTTTTTTGGGTTTTTGGGCCACACCTGACAGCCAGGAGTTACTCGTGGCTCTGTGCTCAGAAATCGACCCTGGGAGGCTCAGGGTACCATATGGGATTCCAGAGACTGAATCTAGGTCTCTCTCGTGTCAGCCGCAAAGCAAATACCCTACCAAGTGTGCTAGTGTTAGTGCTCCAGCCCTTAATTTTCTTCTTTTTGGAGTTTGGCCCACACTGGGTAATGCTCAGGGATTGCTCCTAGTGCTCAAGAATCATCCCTGGCAGTGCTCAGTGGTCATATGGGGTACCAGAAATCAACAAGGTCAGCAGCATTCAAGGCAAGCACTTACTAATTGTACTATCTCTTCAGCACTTAGCACTCTTAATAACATATTATGAGTATATGATGTTAACTTACGGGATTTATGCAGAGACATTCAGTATTGGTCAAAGTGAAAGGATCATATTTATCTGCAATGACAAGCAGATCAGGCACCGGATACACTCTCAGAGCATAGTCATATGCCCAATACACTGGGCACACATAAAGAGGTAGAGGAGTGAGGTGTCCTTGAGATAAGATGGTCTTTACGAACTAGAAAAGTAGAATACGAAAATAACTTTAGTAAACATTAAAATAGCTAGTAAATAGTTAAATATAAATTACCAAAAAGACAGAAAATTTGAGCAACAATTAGGAAGACATTGAGTTTTACAGCCCTAGAAAACACTGATAAAAATTGAACTGAAGGGCCGGGAAGGTGGCGCTAGAGGTAAGGTGTCTACCTTGCAAGCGCTAGCGTAGGACCGCGGTTCGACCCCCCGGCGTCCCATATGGTCCCCCCAAGCCAGGGGTGATTTCTGAGTGCATAGCCAGGGGTAACACCTGAGCGTCAAACAGATGTGGCCCTAAAACCAAAAAAAAAAAAAAAAAAAATTGAACTGAACTCAGGGCAGGAGCGGTGGCACAGGGGTAAAGCCTTGCCCACGCTAGCCTAGGATGGACCACAGTTCAATCCCCAGGCATCCCATATGGTCCCCCAAGCCAGGAGCGATTTCTGAGCATATAGCCAGGAGTAACCCCTGAGTGTCACTGGGTGTGGCCCAGAAATAAAAAAAAAAAAATTGACCTGAACTCTCTCCAATGTTTTAGGAAAAACCTTTAATCGATCAGTTAATAGCAGGTATGATAAAAGCTACTCCCCCAAATCATGTTGGAACAATTACACTTCTAGACATCTAATGAAACCTTTTATTCTGTTCATCTAAAACGATCTCATCATTATATAAAACCAGAAAAGATAATTAGCAATATAAAGTTAAATATTATAAAAAAACTATGTGCAAGCTAATTCCATACTTCTCAAATCTATGTAATCAAGGATTACTAAAAATAATACAGAATCTTTAAGCTATGAGGCAACAAATACACATACTCCTGATATAAACACACAATCATCTGAAATACTGAATAAACTGACATATAAACAGTTAAGTAAAACCCAGCAGTGCTCAGAGATTACTCCTTGCTCTGCACACAGGAAATTAATCCTGGTGATGCTGGGGGTAAAAGTGGGGCAAAGATGACCATATGAGATCAAACCTGCTAGGCAAGTGTTACCCACTATAGTACCTCTTCAGCCCCAAGATAAAAATTTAAAGGCAAATTAAGAAGCTACAAACAAGGGCCAGAGAGATAAAATGGAGGTAGGATGTTTGACTTGCATGCAGAAGGATGGTGGTTCGAATCCTGGCATCCCATATGGTCTCCCAAGCCTGCCAGGAGCCATTTCTGAGCATAGAGCTAGGAGTAATGCCTGAGCGCTGCCAAGTGTGACCCAAAAAAAGAAAAAAAAACTACAAAAAAATCTCCAACTTATTCTTTGCTTTCTCTGGTCTTCAGTAAGAAGTTAAACTTAAGTAACAAAAAGTACTGAAATAATTCATTCAGGTTTTTTTTTTCAAAATTATTTTGAACTATAAATATAACAATAGGGAAAAGTATCAAGCAACTTAGGAAATTCAATACAATGTAATATGTAAGGAATTTTTAATGACAAATAGTAACTTACATGATTAGGAATATCTAAATTTTTGCTAGGAAAACGAACACAGTTTCTGCACATTTTATTTACTAAGTCTTCTCGAAAGATAATAATTTCTTGTGTACAATATTGAATTCTGAAATAAAAACAGTTGAATTAGAAATAAAGGAAATAATTTTAAAGATAAAATGCTTTATAATAAAAAAGATTACTACTCAGCAAAATTTTTATATATTGAAAAATGATTATTTAAAAGAAAGGTTAAATCATTTGTGGAAAAGGCTAGAACATTCAATGGAATGATCAGAACAGGTAGTCCTAAAGAAGCATACTCTGAGCTGATTTGGAGTTAAAAGTTAAGCAAGGGGAAGCAAAAAAAAAAAAAAAAGTTAAGCAGACAGGCAGAGGAGAAATGGAGCCAGCAGAGGAAAAACACATAGAGGAAACGGATATAGGAGAGGTCCTGACACATTTGAGGAACAAAAAGAACACTGGAGTAGCTAGAAAAAATGAGAAGTTAAAGAAGCAGAAAGAAGGTCCCGGAGAGATAGCACAGTGGCGTTTGCCTTGCAAGCAGCCGATCCAGGACCTAAGGTGGTTGGTTCAAATCCCGGTGTTCCATATGGTCCCCCGTGCCTGCCAGGAGCTATTTCTGAGCAGACAGCCAGGAGTAACCCCTGAGCACCGCCAGGTGTGACCCAAAAACCAAAAAAAAAAAAAAAGATGCAGAAAGAAAGTCAGAAAGTGTAATAACTTCTTTTTTTTGCTTTTGGTTTTTGGGTCACACCCGGCAGCACTCAGGGGTTACTCCTGGCTCTACACTCAGAAATCACTCCTGGCAGGCTCGGGGGATCATATGGGATGCTGGGATTCAAACCACCGTCCTTCTGCATGCAAGGCAAATGCCCTACCTCTCTTTGGTGGTGAATAACTCCTATTGCAAGCATATATGTGATTATGAAATGACAGGATACCATCTTTCAATATTAAGGGGAACTTGATTTGCCTTTAAAGATGAGTCTCAGACCATATAGGGCGCTTATCTTATACACAACCAACCCAGGTTCAATCTCCAGCCCCTCAAAAGGTCCCCTGAGCCTCACTAAGAGTGATCCCTGAGCACAGAGCCAGGAGTAAGCCCTAAGCAGAACTTGGTGTATGACCCCCCAAAAATAAAAGACCAGATTCTGAACATAACTTGAAGCATTCCTTTAGATTTTGAAGTAGGAGCCAGAAAGTACAGTGACTAAGGCATTCGCCTTGCACCCAGGCAACCAGGTTTGATCCTTGAAACCTCTACAGTCCCCTGAACAATGTTAGGACTGATTCCTCAGTACAGAGTCAGGAGTAAGCCCTAAGCACCACTGGGCGGGACCTCAAAACCAAAATAGACATATTGAAATATTCTCTGAAAACCTGCACGTAGTTTTTGGCTTGAGTGATTAGAAGAAGAAAGATATGGTGAAATAAGATTGGGGAAAGTTATAGAACTGGTTGGAGGATTTCTGGAAGGGGCATGGGAAGAAAGATCAGAAATTTAATTTTAAGAGGGATGAAGTGATAGCACAGTAGGGTATTTGCCTTGCACACTGCCAATCCAGGACGGACCCAGGTTCAATCCCTGCCACCCCATCTGGTCCCCTGAGCCTGACAGGAGCAATTTCTGACTGCAGAGTAAGGAATAACCCTGGAGCGCCGCTGGGTGTGGGCCAAAAACCCAACCCCCGCAAAAAAAATAAATAAAAGATTTAATTTTAAGCTGCCGGAGTGGTAGAACAGTGGATAAGGTATTTGCCTTGTATGCATCCAACCCAGGTTTGATCTCTGGCATCCATGTGGTCCTTGTGCCTGCCAGGAGTAATCTCTGAATGCTGCCGGGTATGGCCCAAATCCAAAAACAAAAGCATTTAATTTTAAGCAGTGTATATGATATATCCAGGAGGATATAATGAGTGGAAAATTAGATACATGAATCTGAAATTTAGAAAAAAGGTCTGAGTCATTAATGCAGTTATTTGTGGGCTTAAATGATAGCAAACAGGTACGGTGTTTGCCTGCATATGGCCAACCTAGGTTCAGTCCTTGACATCCCATAGAGTTGCTTGAGTGCACTGCCAGGAGTAATTCCTGAATGCAGAGCCAGGAATAAACCTGAGAGCATCACCAAGTATAGCCCCCAAACAAACAAAATATATAAATGTAAGAGTTGTCAATATAAAGATAGCATTTAAAGTCCAGAACTAGATTAGATCACTGCAGAAAATACGGAGGAACCCAGGACAAAGATTATTTCTCTTAGTGTATTAAGAGACTGACTACAGGGAGGGGCACATAGAGTAGTTAGATGTGTGATCTTCACTCTCTCACTGGAATTCTTACAGGATGTGTGTATGAGAATGTCTATTTTGAAAATGATTATCGGGCCGGGCAGTGGCGCTGGAGGTAAGGTGCCTGCCTTGCCTGCGCTAGCCTAGGACGGACCGCGGTTCGATCCCCCGGTGTCCCATATGGTCCCCTAAGAAGCCAGGAGCAACTTCTGAGCGCATAGCCAGGAGTAACCCCTGAGCGTCACAGGGTGTGGCCCAAAAACCAAAAAAAAAAAAAAAAAAAAAAGAAAATGATTATCCCAGTTTCTAAATGCATTATTAGGGGATTACTTAAATAATTAAAATGCTTCAAAATTTCAGAGAAGCTAAAAGAAAATTTCATTTTTATTATCAATCAAGTTCAAATATTTTTAGAATCCAATTAAGAGAAACAAACAATAAAATTAAATAAAGAGAATACTTACCTGCAGGGATTAGTAGTAAAAACTGAAAATGGTACTCGTTGTCTAAATTCATTAGTAATACTTTCAGCAAGTGGTGGCCTATAAAAATAAATTATTTAATACAGTATCTATCTTAAATTGCATAAAGTTTTGTTTACTGAACTAGGGAGATAGTTGAATGGGCTGAAGTACATGATTTGCATACAGGAGATCTAGGTCTGATCACAAAAACCACATCCCCCAAGCACAGAGATAAGAAGACATCCTGAGCAGCATCAAATATGGCTCCAAAATCAAAACAAACTCCCACATTTTGTTTACTGCTGCAAAAATTTTAAAAACTTGCCTTGGTAGGATAGAACCAAATCCAGGGTCCTCTGGGCCAGGAACAAACACAAAACGACTGCTGTAGCAAAATTCAACGTAATTAATTTTTTAAATTGTTCAACATTACTAGTATAAAAATAAACGTATTGAGTCATACAGTTTAACTTTTCATTTATTTCCTTAATGACCTGACTGTTCCAAATCTTCACACAAACACTATCCAAAAAGTATTTGTGAAGAAAATATTTTCTATCTGTACTATACAGATCTTGAACTAGTATGAGATGGACTGAATCTTAAACATTAACTTTAAAATATATTTATATGCAAAAGATCATATGTGGTCAGTGACTTTCACTAAGTGCAAACTGTGAGAGTGTCACAAAGAAAACTAAGCTTGAGTGTATACCTTGCATGTGGGGAGCCTGGGTTTGGCACATGGTCTCCTGAACACCACCATAAGTTAACGAGCACAGAACTTGAAGTAGTCCCTGAACACTGTCAAGTGACAGGTCGGTCCAAAAGCTCTTCCCCAAAATATGTGCATATATTTGATTGGCATTATTACTTTTCTAATACATACATACATACATACATATGTGTATATATGTTTTTGAGTCACATCTGGCAGTGCTCAGGGATTACTCCTAGCTCTATGCTCAGAAATCGCTCCTAGCAGGCTCAGGGAACCATATGAGATGCTGGGATTCAAACCACCACCACCCCTTCTGCATGCAAGGCAAATGCCCTACCTCCATGCTATCTCTCCGGCCCTCTTCTAATATTTTTAAAATGCCAACTCTAGTACAGTATGACAATCAGCAGGAAATAAAGATAATTTTATCTTCTGGCAACCCTGGTTTAATTAACTTTTTAATTTCTTAATAATCACTGACAAAGCTGGGATTCACTATTTAGTTTTAAAAAATAAGCCATTTAAATAAAAAAAATAGCAGTAGAAATCATTACCTTTGGTGAATATTTGGATATTCACATATTATATCTGCCAGAGTTTTTAGAGCATCTAAAATATTAAAGGGATATTAAATTTAATTTGCATATACAGCACATAAGAACATTTGACTAGATCTAACCCTATTTCAATAACGTTAAAACATAACATAAATTTTTAACGTTACATTCTATAAATATAGAACACTAAATAGATACTTAATACCTTTCAAAGCTTGAACCTGGTTTTTTCCATATGGTGCAGATGAAAAATTGCCACACAGTATAAAGCAGGTAGGTGGTGATGGTGAATAACCTAAGATTAAAAAAAAAATCTAAGATTATATAAGAATAAATAAATATAAATATTTTAGGGGCTGGTGAAGTGGCTCAAGCTGTAAGGCATCTGCGCTCTAGCCTAGGACGGACCGCGGTTCCATCCCCCAGTGTCCCATATACGTCTCCCAAACCAGGAGCGATTTCTGAGTGTATAGCCAGGAATAACCCCTGAGCGTCACCTGGTGTGCCCCCCCCCAAAAAAAACTAAAAACTATATATAAATATTTTAATATTTTACCACTCCTCTATGGCTCTCTGCAGAGATAACAATGTGACCAAACTCTAGGTATGCTAGTATTTGGACTGATATCACCAGGACATTTTTGGAGTGTGAGCACCCTAAATCCTGCCTTCTCATACTCTCAGAACTGGCAGTTGTTACCACAACCACAAAAAGGCACAGGGTAAGCAATAGTGTGGTTTGAATTCCTAGACCATGTAGCCTTGATAATTTCATTTGCTTAATACTGTTATCCTCATAAGGACACACCGGGTTAGATGCCAACGTGTAGCTGATGTCACTTAATATTCAGAAACAAATGAACAGAATGGTCTGCTAGTAATAAAAACTCACAGAACCCTCTGTAAATGACTTAAAATCTCATTGGAGGTCATTATATTTCTCACAAATTTGCTTGTCACTATACTTATTTCCTCCCCTCTTATTTTTTTCTCTTTCTAGTCTTTAAAATAATTTTGCTCTCACATATCTCACTTATTTATACTTAATGCATTACAATCAACTATGTGACACATGCTCTTTTAATAACACCCTTCCTGCTATGCTATCTGTCACTCTGACTCCTAATAAAGTACATTTAAAAGAATCAGAATTAAAATAATATGTCTACCATTAAAAATTGGTTTACACTTAATCTTGGCTCTGTGCTTAGGGATCACTCCTGGAGGGACTCGGAGGAACATATGTGGTGCCAGAAACAGAACTAGAGTTGGCTGTGTGCAAGACAAATGTACTACCCACTATACCCTGACTCTGGCCCTAATAAAAAAACTTATTCATCAAAAAATAGTAATCATAGTTCTCACTATTGAGTACTTACAATGTGCAAGGTCCTACAGTGACTCAATCCTCACAAAATGCCCATATGCTGAGAGTAAGTACCATACCCAGAGTATTGGCTGTTAAGTCCATTTATGTAAGACTCCAAGCTCTTTTTTTTATAATTATCTTTATTTAAACACCGTAATTACAAATATGATTATAGTTGTATGATTACAGTCATGTAAAGAACATCCCCTTTCACCAGTGCAACATTCCCACCACCAATTTCCCAGATCTCCCTCCTCCCCAACCCCCCACACCTGTACTCGAGACAGGCTTTCTACTTCCCTCATTCATTCATATTGCTACGATAGTTTTCAATGTAGTCATCTCTCCAACTGCACTCATCAATTTATGTGATGAGCTTCATGTCATGAGCTGCACCTGCCAGCCCTCATCTCTCTTGTCTCTGAGATACTGTTAAAAAAATCTCTTTCATTTTTCTTAAAGCCCATAGATGAGTGAAACCATTCTGCGTCTTTCTCTCTCCCTCTCAGCATAATAGATTCCATGTACACCATGTATAGGAAAATTTCATGACTTCATCTCTCCTAACGGCTGCATAGTATTCCATTGTGTATATGTGCCAGTTTCTTTAGCCACTCATCTGTTAAAGGGCATCTTGGTTGTTTCCAGAGTCTGGCTATTGTAAGTAGCGCTGCAATGAATATAGGTGTAAGGAAGGGATTTTTGTATTGTATTTTTGTGTTCCTCGGGTATATTTCTAGGAGTGGTATAGCTGGATCGTATGGAAGCTCAATTTCCAGTTTGTGAAGGAATCTCCATATCACTTTCCATAAAGGTTGTACTAGATGGCATTCCCATCAGCAGTGAAAAAGAGTTCCTTTCTCTCCACATCCCCGCCAGCACTGCTTGTTTTCCTTTGTGATGTGTGCCAATCTCAGTGATGTGAGGAGGTACCTCATAGTAGTTGTGATTTGCATCTCCCTGACGATTAGTGGTGTCTTTTCATGTGCCTTTTGGCCATTTGCCTTTCTTCTTTTTCAAAGTGTCTGTTCATTTCTTCTCCCCATTTTTTGATGGGGTTAGTTGTTTTTTTCTTGTATAGTTGTCAGTACCTTGTAAATTTTGGATATTAGTCCTTTATCTGATGAGTATTGGGTGAATAGTTTCTCCCACTCAATGGGTGGCCTTTGTATTCTGAGCACTATCTCCTTTAGAGATGCAGAAGCTACTCAGCTTAATATAGTCCCATCTGTTTATCTCTGTTTCCACTTGTTTGGAGAGTGCTGTCTCCTCCTTAAAGATGCCTTTAGTCTCAATGTCCTGGAGTGTTTCACCTACATGTTGTTCTATATACCTTATAGTTTCAGATCTGATATCAAGGTCTTTAACCCATTTGGAGACTTTACCTTTGTACATGGTGTTAGTTAGGGGTCTGAGTCCACTTTTTTGCAAGTGGCTAACCAGTTGTGCCAACACCACTTGAATAGGCTTTCCTTGCTCCATTTAGGATTTCTTGCTCCTTTATCAAAAACTAGGTGGTTATATGTCTGAGGAACATTCTCTGAGTACTCAAGCCTATTCCACTGATCTGAGGGTCTGTTTTTATTCCAATACCATGCTGTTTTTATAACTAAAAAAAAAACAAAACAAAACTATTGCTTTGTAATACAGCTTAAAATTGGGGAAAGTAATGCCTCCCATATTCCTTTTCCCAAGGAGTGCTTTAGCTATTCGAAGTTGTTTATTGTTCCAAATGAATTTCAGAAGTGTTTGATCCACTTCTTTGAAGAATGTCATGGGTATCTTTAGAGGAATCGCATTAAATCTGTACAATGCTTTTGGAAGTATTGCCATTTTAATGATGTTGATTCTGCTAATCCATGAGCAGGGTATGTGTTTCCATTTCCGCGTGTCCTCTCTAATTTCTTGGACCAGTATTTTAGTTTTCTTTGTATAGATCCTTCACATCTTTAGTCAGGTTGACTCAAAGATATTTGCGTTTGTGTGGCACTAATGTGAATGGGATTGTTCTCTTAATGTCCATTTCTTCCCTATCATTATTAGTGTATAAAAAGGCCATTGATTTTTGTGTTAATTTTGTAGCCTGCCACTTTGCTATATGAATCTATTATTTCTAGAAGCTTTTTGGTAGAGTCTTTAGGGTTTTCTAAGTAGAGTATCATGTCATCTGCAAACAGTGAGAGCTTGACTTCTTCCTTTTTTATCTGGATTCCCTCGTATCTTTTTCTTGCCTAATCATTATAGCAAGTACTTCCAGTACTATGTTGAATAGGAGTGGTGAGAGAGGACAGCCTTGGCTTGTACCAGAATTTAGAGGGAAGGCTTTTAGTTTTTCTCCATTGAGGGTAATATTTACCACCGGCTTGTGGTAGATGGCTTTAACTATATTGAGAAAGGTACCTATTATTTCTATCTTGCTGAGAGTTTTCATCAAGAATGGGTGTTGAACCTTATCAAATGCTTTTTCTACATCTATTGATATGACCATGTGATTTTTATTTTTCTTGTTTATGTTGTGTATTATGTTGATAGATTTACGGATGTTAAACCATCCTTGCATTCCTGGGATGAAACCTACTTAATCAAAGTGAATGATCTTCTTGATGAGGCACTGGATCCTGTTCGCCAGGATTTTGTTGAGGACTTTGCATCTGTGTTCATCAGGGATATTGGTCTGTAATTTTCTTTTTTGGGAGCATCTCTATCTGGTTTTGGTATTAAGGTGATGTTGACTTCATAAAAGCAATTTGAAGTGTTCCTGTTTTTTCGATTTCATAAAAGAGCCTGGCCAGGATTGGTAGTAGTTCCTCTTGAAAGGTTTGAAAGAATTCATTTGTGAATCATTCAGGGCCTGGGCTTTTGTTTTGGGGCAAATTTTTGATTACGGTTTCAATTTCCTCAATAGTGATGGGGGTGTTTAGATATGCTACATCTTCTTTATTCAACCGTGGAAGGTTATATGAGTTCAAAAATTTATCCATTTCATCCAGGTTCTCATTTATTTTTTTTGTTTTGTTTTTCTGGGCCACACCCATTTGATACTCAGGGGTTACTCCAGGCTAAGCGCTCAGAAATTGCCCCTGGCTTGGGAGGACAATATGGGATGTCGGGGGATCGAACCGCGGTCCTTCCTTGGCTAGCGCTTGCAAGGCAGACACCTTACCTCTAGCGCCACCTCACCGGCTCCTGGGTTCTCATATTTCGTGGCGTAGAATTTCTCAAAGTATTCTCTGAATACCCTTTGAATCTGCATCATCTGTAGTGATCTCCCCCTTTTCATTTCTAATACGCGTTATCAAGTTTCTTTCTCTCTTTTACTTTGTGAGTTTTGCCAATGGTCTATCAATCTTGTTTATTTTTTCCAAGAACCAACTTCTGTTTCATTGATCTTTCGAATTGTTTTTTGGGTTTCCATTTCATTGATTTCTGCTCTCAGCTTTGTTATTTCCTTCTGTCTCCCTATTTTTAGTTTCTTTTTTTTTTTGTTTGTTTGTTTGGGCCACACCCGGCGGTGCTCAGGGGTTACTCCTGGGTCTGCTCAGAAATAGCTCCTGGCAGGCACGGGGGACCATATGGGACACCGAGATTTGAACCAACCACCTTAGGTCATGGATCGGCTGATTGCAAGGCAAACGCCGCTGTGCTCTCTCTCCGGGCCCTATTTTTAGTTTCTTTTGTTGATCATTTTCTTTTTTTTTCTTTTTTTTTTTTTTTTTGTGGTTTTTGGGTCACACCCGGCAGTGCTCAGGGGTTTTTCCTGGCTTCGTGCTCAGAAATTGCTCCTGGCATGCACAGGGGACCATATGGGACGCCGGGATTCGAACTGATGACCTTCTGCATGAAAGGTAAACGCCTTACCTCCATGCTATCTCTCCGGCCCCTGTTGATCATTTTCTAATTCTATAAGCTGCGTCATTAAGCTAATTCATGTATGCTCCTTCTTCCTTCCTGATGTGTGCTTGCAAAGCTATAAATTTTCCTCTCAGTACTGCTTTTGCTGTATCCCATAGGTTCTGATAGTTTGTGTTTTCATTTCATTTTCGTTTGTTTCCAGAAAATTTTTGATTTCTTCTTTGATTTCATCTCGGACCCACTTGTTGTTCAGTAGTAGACTGTTTAATTTCCAGGTGTTAAATTTTTTTTGTCCCTTTGTAGTTCACATCTAACTTCAGAGCCTTGTGGTCAGCAAAGGTAGCCTGCAAAATTTCTATCTGCTTGATTTTATGGAGGTATGTTTTATGTGCCAGCATGTGGTCTATCCTGGAGAATGACCCGTGTACACTGG